>NW_016940937.1:474-699 GCF_001483705.2 Eufriesea mexicana | reverse complement strand
TAGCATTGCGACGGCTATAGCAAGTGAATTGTATCTTTGCTCCTTGTATATGCATGAAAGTTAGCTCACTACGGCGTTTGACGAAAATGTCAATAAATTTGTATTTCACACACTCATTCTATATCATTGCAATGGCTATAGCACGCTAATATTATCCTTCCTCCTTATTTATGCAAAAAAGTTAGCTCACCACAAAACTAGCCGGAAATGTCAATATAATTGAGT
>NW_016940937.1:0-404 GCF_001483705.2 Eufriesea mexicana | reverse complement strand
CAAGAAAGGTGGCTCACCACGATATTAGTCGAAAATGTCAATAAAATTGAATTTTCCAGCCGTATTCTATAGCACAGCGACGACTGCAGCATGCCAATTGAATCCATCCCCCTGATTTATGAAAGAAAAATATCCCACCACGATATTAGCCGAAAATGTCAATAAAATTGAATTTTCCAGCTGGATGCTATAGCAATGATTGGCTATAGCAAGCCAGTAGAATCTACCCTCCTTATTTAAGCAATAAGGTTAGATCACCACGATATTTGTCAAAAAAGTCAATAAAATTGAATTTTACATCCAGATTCTACAGGACTGCATTGGCTATAGCTGGCCAATATTATCTATCCTCCTTATTTATGCAAGCAAGTTGACTCACCACAATATTAGTCGAAAATGTCAAT
>NW_016940936.1:0-740 GCF_001483705.2 Eufriesea mexicana | reverse complement strand
TCGACCCATCCATTCATCCACCCACATTTTCATACGTCCATACATCCGTACACCCATTCATTCATACAGCCATTCTTCCATTCATACATACATCCATACATTCATACATCCATACATCCATACGTTCATACATACACACATCCATACATCCATCCATACGTACATCCATCCATCAACACATCTATACATCCGCACATCCATACATCCGTACATATTGCCATCCTTACTGCCATCCTTCGATACTTCCATCCAGCCATACATATCAACGTCCATACATCCATACATACTTTCATCCGTCCATCCATACCTCAATCCACCCATTCATATATCCATGCATACGTCCATCCACCGGGGCGTCCATAGATCCATCCATTCATACATACATAAATACATACATCCGTACATACTCCAATACATACATCCATTCTTAGACACATACATACACCATCACATACATCCATACATACATCCATTCATACATACATACACTCATACATCCATACATCCTTCCATCCATACGTCCATACATACATCTATACATACATCTAGACATACACCAATACATTCGTCCATACAGACATCCATACATCGCACATCCATACATCCGTACATCCATACATCCATCCATCCATACATCCATACATCCATCCATCCGCATATCCATCCAACCATACATCCATAAGTTCATACATCCACACATCCATAAATCCATCCATCGATACATCCATCCATCCGTACAT
>NW_016940935.1:0-937 GCF_001483705.2 Eufriesea mexicana | reverse complement strand
CGTTGCAATGGTAATAGCACGCCAATAGAGTCTTTACTCCTTATTTATGCAAGAAAGGTGGCTGACCACGATATTAGCCGAAAATATCATTAAAATTGAATTTTCCAGCCAGATACTATGGCAATGCATTGGCTATAGCACGCCATTAGAATCTACCACCCTTAATTATGCAAAAAGATGGCTGACCACGATATTAGCCGAAACTGACAATATAATTGAAATTTCCAGCCTGATTCTATATCAACGCAATGGCTACTGCACGCCAATTGAATCTTTCATCCTTATTTATGCTAGCAAGGTAACTCACCACAATATTTGTCGAAAATGTCAATAAAAGTGAACTTTCTGGGCAGATTCAACAGCATTGCAATGGCTATAGCACGCCAAGAGGATCTTTCCACCTTACTTACGCATGAAGTTAGGTCACCCCGGTATTAGTCGAAAATGTCAATAAAAATGAATTTTCCAGCCAGATACTATAGCAATGCATTGGCTATAGCACGCCAAAAGTATCTTTCCCCCTTACCTATGCAAGGAAGTTGTGTCACCACGATATTAGTCGTAAATGTCGATAAAAATAAATTTTTGAATTTTCCTGCCAGATACAATAGCAATGCATTGGCTTTAGCACGCCAATTGAATCTTTCCTCCTTATTTATGTAAGGAAGATAGCTCACCACAATATTATTCTTAAATGTTAGTAAAATTGAATTTTCCAGCTTTATTCTCTAGCAATGCAATGGCTATAGCTCGGCAGTAGAATCAACGTTCCTTATTAATGCAAGAAAGGTGGCTCACCACGATATTAGTCGAAAATGTCAGAAAAAATTGAATTTTCCTGCCAGATACTACTGCATTGCTATGGCTATAGCATGCCAAAAGCATCTTTCCCCCTTACCTATGCAAGGAAGTTAGCTCACCACGATATTAGTCGAAA
>NW_016940934.1:627-891 GCF_001483705.2 Eufriesea mexicana | reverse complement strand
CTGGAAAATACAATTTTGTTGACATTTTCGATTAATATCGTGGTGAGCTAACTTCCTTGCGTAGGTAAGGAGGAAACATTCTGCTGGCGTGCTCTAGTCATTGCAAAGCAATTGAATCCGGAAGGGAAATTCAATTTTATTGACATTTTCGACTAATATCGTGGTGAGCTAACTTTCATGCATAAGTAAGGAGGAAAGATGCTTTTTGAGTGCTATAGCCGTTGCAATGATGTAGAATGTGGGCGGAAAGTACAATTATGTTGA
>NW_016940934.1:0-589 GCF_001483705.2 Eufriesea mexicana | reverse complement strand
TTCCTTGCGTAAGTAAGGAGGAAACATGCTTTTTGAGTGCTGTAGCCATTGCAATGGTATAGAATGTGGCTGGAAAATACAATTTTGTTGACATTTTCGACTAATATCGTGGTCCGCTAACTTCCTTGCGTAAGTAAGCAGGAAAGATTCTACTGGCGCCCTATAGGCATTGCAAAGCTATAGAATCGTCCAGGAAAATTCAATTTTATTGACATTTTCGGCTAATATCGTGGTGAGCTAACTTCCTTGCGTAAGTAAGGAGGAAAGATTCTGTTCGCGTGCTTCAGTCATTGCAATGATATAGTATGTGGCTGGAAAATACAATTTTGTTGACATTTTCGACTAATATCGTGGTGAGCTAACTTCCTTGCGTAAGTAAGGAGGAAAGATTCTGTTCGCGTGCTTCAGTCATTGCAATGATATAGTATGTGGCTGGAAAATACAATTTTGTTGACATTTTCGACTAATATCGTGGTGAGCTAACTTCCTTGCGTAAGTAAGGAGGAAAGATTCTGTTCGCGTGCTTCAGTCATTGCAATGATATAGTATGTGGCTGGAAAATACAATTTTATTGACATTATCGACTAAT
>NW_016940933.1:0-349 GCF_001483705.2 Eufriesea mexicana | reverse complement strand
AGAGAATTGGTCTATTCATAGTCTATAACCTGTTATAGCTTGGTGAATAGATCGCCTAACGCCATCAACCAAATGGCAAGTACAGCCATCTACTTGCCAGTGAATAGGCCTTACCAAATATATAATCTGTTATAGCTTGGTAAATAGGTCGCCTAACACCTTCAACGAATGGCAAGTACATCCATCTAGTAGCCAGAGAATAGGTCTATTCAAAATCTGTAACCTTCTACAGCTTGGTGAATAGATCGCCTAAAGCATTCAATCCAATGGGAAATGCAGCCACCTGCTTGCCAGAGAATAAGTCTATTCAAAGTCTATCAGCTGTCACAGCTTGGCGAATAGATCACCT
>NW_016940932.1:0-1181 GCF_001483705.2 Eufriesea mexicana | reverse complement strand
GCCTTCAATCCAATGACAAGTACAGCCTTCTACTTGCCAGAGAAAAGGTCTATTCAAAATCAACAATCTGTTATAGCATGGTGAATGGGTCGCCTAACGCCGTCATTCCAATGGCAAGTACAGCAATCTACATGCCAGAGAATGGGTCTATTCAAAGTCTATAACCTGCTATAGCTTGGTGAATAGAAAGAATAACGCCTTCAATCCAATGGCAAGCACAGCCATCTACTTGCCAGAGAATAGGTCTTATCTGTTATAGCTTAGTGAATACGTCGCCCAACCCCTTGAATCCAATGGCAAGTACAGACTTCTACTTGCCAGAAAATACGTCTATTCAAAGTCTATAACCTGATATAGCTTGGAGAATACGTCGCCCAACGCCTTCAATCCAATGGCAAGAACAGCCATCTACTTGCCAAAGAATATGTCTATTCAAAATCTGTAATCTGTTATAGCTTGGTGAATACTTCACCTAACGCCTTCAATCCAATGGCAAGTACAACCATCTGCTCACCACAGAATAGGTCTATTCAAAATCTGTAATCTGTTATAGCTTGGTGAATATTTCACCTAACGCCTTCAATCCGATGGCAAGTACAACCATCTGCTCACCACAGAATAGGTCTATTCAAAATCTGTGACCTGTTGTAGCTTGGTGAATAGATCGCCTTGTGCATTCAATCCAATGGCAAGTACTTTCCATCCAATGGCAAGTACAGCCATCTACTTGCCAGAGAATAGGTCTATCCAAAATCTATAGCCTGGTATAGCATGGTGAATAGATCGCAGAACGCCTTCCATACAATGGCAAGTACAGCCATCTACTTGCCAGAGAATAAGCCTATTCAAAACCTATAATATGTTAGAGCTTGGTGAGTAGATCGCCTAACGCCTTCAATCCAACGGCAAGTATATCCATCTACTTGCGAGAGAATAGGGCTATTTAAAATCTATAACCCGTTATAGCTTGCTGAATAGGTCGCCCAACGCCATCAATCCAATGACAAGTTCAGACATCTACTTGCCAGGGAATAGGTCTATTCAATATCTATAAACTGTTATAGCTTGAAGAATTGGTCGCCTGACGCATTCAATCCAATGGCAAGAACAGCGATCTACTTGCCAGAGAATAGATCTATTCAAAATCGATAATCTGTTACAGAATGGTGAATAGATCGCCT
>NW_016940931.1:0-224 GCF_001483705.2 Eufriesea mexicana | reverse complement strand
TTCAAAATCTATAATCTGTTATAGCTAGGTGAATAGGTCGCCTAACGCATTCAACCAAAGGCAGGTATAGCCATCTATTTGCCAGAGAATAAGTCTATTCAAAATCTATAAGCTGCCACAGCTTGGTGATTAGATCTCCTAGCGCCTTCAATACAATGGCGAGTACAGCCATCTACTTGCCAGAGAATAGGCCTATTCAATATCTATAATATGCTAAATCTTGG
>NW_016940930.1:0-529 GCF_001483705.2 Eufriesea mexicana | reverse complement strand
GATACTACAGGCGTGCTATTGCCATTGCAATGCAATTGAATCTGTCTGGAAAATTCAATTTTAATGACATTTTCGACTAATATCGTGGTGAGCTAGCATTCTTGCATAAATAAGGAGGAAAGGTTCTGTTGGCGCGCCATAGCATTAGCAATACTATAGAATCTGGCGGGAAAATTAAATTTCATTGACGTTTTCGACTAATATCGTGGTGACCAAGCATTATTGCATAGATAAGGAGGAATGATAGTTCTGGCGTGCTATAGCCATTGAAGTGCTACAAACTCTGGCGGGAAAATATAATTTTATTGTCATTTTCGACTTTCATCGCGGTGAGCAAGCCCAATTGCTTTTTGCTTAAATAAGGAGGAAAGATTCTATTGACATGCCATAACCATTGCAATGCAATAGAATCTTGCTGGAAAATTCAATTTTAATGACATTTTCGTACAATATTGAGATGACCTAACTTTCTTGCATATATGAGGAGTAAAGATTCTACAGGCGTGCTATTGCCATTGCAATGCAATAG
>NW_016940929.1:0-513 GCF_001483705.2 Eufriesea mexicana | reverse complement strand
GGCGCCGTGGCGACTATTGCCGCCCACCTCAGAGTAATGCAGAACATACTAGAGCAGAGTAGATCGCAGGAATCCGTGTGCAGAGTAGAGCGCAGGAATCCGTAGAATCGCAGTGCATAGCACAAAAGTCAAGGATTTCCGAAACGAACCCAAAGAAGCGTTACGTAACCAAACGTAACTTAACCCAGCCTAACCCGCCGCTGCCGCAACTACTGACCTCCCGAGAGCAAAGAGGAGAACATTTGATGAAAGTAGAGCGTGGAACTCCACCAAATGGCAGCGCATTACACAAAAGCAGAAACTATCCCGACCAAACATAAATAAACCAAGCCTAACCAAGCGTAACATGACTCAACCCAACGTGCCGCGACCACCATACCTGGCGTCTCCAGAGAAAAACAGAGCCTGATAGCGTTCAGTGGAGCGCAGAAGTCCTGAGAAAAGCAGTGTAAAGCTAACCGAACCTAACTAAAAGTAACCTGGCTTAAACGAACGCAAACGCACACAACGTAA
>NW_016940928.1:308-528 GCF_001483705.2 Eufriesea mexicana | reverse complement strand
TGGATCGATGGGTTTATGGATGGGTGCTTGTATGGACGGATGGATGTATGGTTCGATTTATGTGTGGATGGGTGGATGTATGGATGGGTTTATGTATGTATGGATGGATGTATGGAAAGATGGATTTATGGATGGATGTATGTATGGATGAATGGTTGTGTGGATGGATAGTTGTATGGATGGATTGAGGTATGCATGGACGGATGTACGGAAGTATGGA
>NW_016940928.1:0-202 GCF_001483705.2 Eufriesea mexicana | reverse complement strand
TGGATGGGTGTATGAGTGGATGGATGTATGGATGCATGTATGGACGTATGTATGGATGTACGTATGGATGGATGAGTGCATGGATGAATGGATTTGTGGATGTATGGATGTGTGGATGTATGGATGTATGAATGGATGGACGTATGGCTGGATGGATGTATGGATGGATGGATGTACTAATGTATGGACGTATGTATGCTTG
>NW_016940927.1:0-1802 GCF_001483705.2 Eufriesea mexicana | reverse complement strand
CGACGAATAGATCACCTAACGTTCTCAATCCAATGGTAGGTATAGCCATCTATTTACCATAGGTTATGTCTATTCAAAATCTATAACCTGCCATAATTTCATGAATAGGTCACTTAACGTTCTCAATCCAGTGGTAGGTATAGCCGTCTACTAACCATAGAATAGGTCTATTCAAAATCTATAACTTACTATAATTTTATGAATAGATGACCTAGCTTTCTCAAAGCAATGACAGGTATAGCCATCCACTTACCATAGAATAAGTCTATTAAAAATTCATAAAATGTTATAACTCGATGAATAGGTGACTTATCGTTCTCAATGCAATGGTAGGTATAGCCATCCACTTACCATAGGATAAGTCTATTCAAAATCTATAACCTGCTACAATTTAATAAATAGAGCATCTAACGTTCTCAATTCAATTGTAGGTATAGCAATCTTCTTACCATAGAATAGGTCTATACAAAATCTTTAACTTACAATAGCTTGATGAATAGGTTACCTAACGTACTCAATGCAAAGATAGGTATAGTATAAGTCTATTAAAAATTCATAACATGTTATAACTCGATGAATAGGTCACTAACCGTTCTCAATCCAATGGTAGGTATAGCCATCCACTTACCATAGAATAAGTCTATTCAAAACCTATAACCTGCTATAGTTTGATGAATAGATCACCTATTCTTCTCAATCGAATGGTAGGTACTGCAATCTTCTTACAATAGAATAAGTCTATTCAAAATCTATAACCTGCTATACTTTGATGAATATATGACATAACGTCCTCAATCCAATGGTAGGTGTAGCCATTTTCTTAACATAGAATAAGTCTATTAAAAATTCATAACTTGTCATAACTCGACGAATAGATCACCTAACGTTCTCAATCCAATGGTAGGTATAGCCATCTATTTACCATAGGTTATGTCTATTCAAAATCTATAACCTGCCATAATTTCATGAATAGGTCACTTAACGTTCTCAATCCAGTGGTAGGTATAGCCGTCTACTAACCATAGAATAGGTCTATTCAAAATCTATAACTTACTATAATTTTATGAATAGATGACCTAGCTTTCTCAATGCAATGACAGGTATAGCCATCCACTTACCATAGAATAAGTCTATTAAAAATTCATAAAATGTTATAACTCGATGAATAGGTGACTTATCGTTCTCAATGCAATGGTAGGTATAGCCATCCACTTACCATAGGATAAGTCTATTCAAAATCTATAACCTGCTACAATTTAATAAATAGAGCATCTAACGTTCTCAATTCAATTGTAGGTATAGCAATCTTCTTACCATAGAATAGGTCTATACAAAATCTTTAACTTACAATAGCTTGATGAATAGGTTACCTAACGTACTCAATGCAAAGATAGGTATAGCCACCTTCTTACCATAGAATAAGTCAATTAAAAATTCATAACCTGTTATGACTCGATGAATAGATCACCTAACGTTCTCAATCCAATTCTAGCTATAGCCATCTACTTACCATAGAAAAAGTCAATTAAAAATTCATAACCTGTTATGACTCGATGAATAGATCACCTAACGTTCTCAATCCAATTCTAGCTATAGCCATCTACTTACCATAGAAAAAGTCAATTAAAAATTCATAACCTGTTATGACTCGATGAATAGATCACCTAACGTTCTCAATCCAATTCTAGCTATAGCCATCTACTTACCATAGAAAAAGTCAATTAAAAATTCATTACCCGATATGACTCGATGAATAGATCACTTAACGATCTCAATCCAGTGGTAGGTATAGCCATCTACCT
>NW_016940926.1:0-5306 GCF_001483705.2 Eufriesea mexicana | reverse complement strand
CTCTCCTAACCTATCCAACTGTAACATTACAGAACGAAGTCTAACTCAACATAACGTGCCGTGTCCAATATCGCTGGCCTTCCCAGTGCAAAGCTGAAAATATTAGAGCGCTGTAGGGAGTGGAAATCCACCTAATAGCAGACTACAGGACTAAAGACAAAGCTATTCCCTCCTAACCTAACCAAACGTAGCATAAACGAGCCAACCCTAACCCAACCTAACCTGTCGCGACCACTACTGCTGGTCTCCGCAGAGCCAAGAAGAACACATTAGTGGAGAGTAGTACGCAAAAATCCATTGAATCGTAGTGTGTACCTAAAAAGTCAAAGCTACTCAAGCCTGACCCAATCCAACAGAGCATATCCAAACACAGCATAACTAAACCTATTGTGCCGAGACCGCTATTGTTGCCCTCCCCAGAGACAAGCAGGATACACTAGGGCACAGTAGAGCGTAGAAATCCTTCAAATAGCATGGTACAGCACAATAGTTGAAGCTATCCTGACCTTTCTAAGCATAACACAACCTAACCAAAACAAATCTGACACAACATAACGAGCAGATATCACTATTGTTGGACTTCCCGGAGACAAGCTGAAACAGTTAGAGCGCTATAGGCACAAGACATCCACCTAATATCAGTGCACAGCACAAAAGTTGAAGCTACACATAACAAATGTAGCCGAACCCAACCTAACGGAAAGTAGCCTGACTCATCGTAACGTGCCGATATCGCTGTTGCTGGCCTCGCCATGGTCAAGCTGAAAATATTAGGTCACCGTAGGGCGCAGAAGTCCACCCGATAGCGGAATATAACACTAAAAGTCAAAGCCATCCTCTCCTACCCTAAAGGATCGTAACATTCCCAAAAGTATCCTAACTTATCCTACGTGCCGCGGTCACTATTGTTTGCCTCGCCAGAGTCAGTCAGAACATATTAGTGGAGAGTAGGCGCAGAAATCCATAGATTTGCAGTCCATATCAGAAGAGTCAAAGCAACCCAAGCCTAGCCCTAACAAACAGAACATAACAAAACATAACCAAACATAGCATAACTCAACCTTACGTGCCGAGACCGCTGTTGCTGCCCACCACAGATCCACGCAGGGCGCACTACAGCGCAATGGAGCGCAGATAACCACCGAATAATCAGCAAGAAACTTGAAGCTATCCCAACAAAACTTAGCCTAACCCAACCTAACAGAACACAGCCTGACTCAACATAACGCTCCGAGGCTACTATTGCTGGCCTTCCCACAACGAAGCTGAAAATTTTAGAGCTCCGTACGGCACAGGGATCCACCTAATAGCGGGCTATAGCACTAAAGCCAAACCCATTCACTGCTAATATACACAAACGAAGCCTAACACAACATGACGTGCCGCGAAGCCTATTGCTGGCCTCCAAGAGCCATGCAGAACGCATTAGTGGTGGGTAGAACGCAGAAATCCATAGGATCGCAGTGTGTATCAGGAAAGTCATAGCTACCCAAGCCTAACCCAAACCAACGAAACATAACCAAACATAGCCATACCCTAACTAATTTGGCGAGACCGCTATTGCTGCCATCCGCAGAGACAAGCTGGACATACTAGGGCACAGTGGAGCGTAGAAACCCTTGGAATAGCAGGGTACGGCACAAAGGCTCAAGCTATCCTGACCAATCTTAGCATAATAGGACCCAACCAAAAGAAACCTGAAAAACCGTAACGCGCCGAGATCACTATTGGTGGCCTTCCCAGAGACAAGCTGGAAAAGTTGGAGCGCTATGGGGTGCAGAATTCCACCGAATAGCAGTGTACAGCACACAAGATAAAGTTACCCATACCAAACGTAACCAAACCCAACCTAACAGAAAGCAGCCAGACCCGTCGTAACGTGCCGCGACCGCTCTTGCTGGCCTCAGCAGTGCCAGGCAGAACACATTAGTGGAGAGCAGAACGCAGAAATACGTAGAACCGCTGTGTATATCGAAAAAGTCAAAGCTACCCGGAACCAATCCGGACCAACAGAAAGTAACCAAACATAGCCTGACTCAAACTAACGTGCCGAGACCGCAATTGCTGCCCACCGCAGAACCAAGCAGGACATACTAGAGCATAGTAGAGCCCAGAAGTCCATCGGATAGTAATGTGCAGCACAAAAGTTATGAATGTCCTAACCAAGCTTTGCTTAACACAACCAAACGGTACGTAACCTGATACAACATTCGCACAGAGACCACTATTGCTGGCCTTCCCATAGCCAGGCTGAAAATATTACTGCACTGTAGGGGGCAGAAATCGACCAAGCAACAGACTATAACACGAAAGTAAAACCTATCGTCTCCTAACATAACCAATCGTAAAATAACCAAACGAAACCTAACTCAGCTAGCAAGCCGCGACCACTATTGCTAGCCTCCCCAGAGCCAAACAGAACTCATTAATAGAAAGTAGATCCCAGAAATCCATAGAATTGCAGTGTATATCAAAGAAGTCAGAGCTACCCATACCTACCACAAACAAACCGAACGTAGCCAAGCATAGCCTTACCAAGCCTAGCGCGCCGACACAGCTATTGCTGCCCTCGCCAGAGCCAAACAGGTCACTCTAGTGGATAGTAGAGCGCAGGAATCCACGGAATCTCAGTGTATATCAGATGCGTCAACGCTACCCAAACCTAACCCATACCTACAGAACATAACGAAACATAGCCTAACTCTACCTAACGTGCCGAGATCGATATTGCCGCCCTCGTCAGAGTCAAGCATGAAATATTAGAGCACAGTGGGTCGTAGAAATCCACCGAATAGCTGTGTACAGCACGAAAG
Source organism: Eufriesea mexicana (assembly GCF_001483705.2). Taxonomy (NCBI): domain Eukaryota; kingdom Metazoa; phylum Arthropoda; class Insecta; order Hymenoptera; family Apidae; genus Eufriesea; species Eufriesea mexicana. The sequence goes on along the minus strand of NW_016940926.1, from coordinate 2,493 downwards.
TTAGAGCTACCATAACCAAACATAGGGTAACCCAACCTGACTGAACGCAACGTGACACAACATAACGTGCCGACCGCACTTCTTTTGGCCTTCCTCAAGCCAAACTGAACATGCTAGGGCAGTGTAGCGCGCAGAGATCCACCTAATAGCAGACAATAGTGTTAAAGTCAAAGCTACCCTCCCGTAACTTAACAAACCGAAGCATAACAAGACGCAATATGACTCAATCTTACGTGCCGCGACCACACTCGGTGGCCTCCCAGATCCACGCAGAACACGCTAATGGAGAGTAGAACACAGAAGTCCATACAATCGGAGTGTATATCAGTAATGTCAGAGCTACCAAACCTAACGCAAAGGAACACCACAGAATCAAGCATAGCTTGACTCAAGCTAAAGTGCCGATACTGCTATTGCTGCCCTCCCCAGGGCCATACAGGTCATACTGGAGCACTGTCTAAAGCGTTAACACATCCGGCGGAGCGCGCGCCGCCTTCCGGCGCCGCGCTTGCAGCCTCCGCCTCCATACGCGCGAGGAGCACGAGCTACACTCGCGGGCTCCCTCCGCGGCCTCCTTCTGTAGCATAACCGCGTCGCAGGAAGAGGCCACTGCACGATACGCATCTGAGCCACCCGTCATCTGCGCCACGACGACGGAGAGTGAAAGGGTCCGAACCACCACGCGACAAAGTACCCGGCGCTCGCGAGCTCACGCCGGACATTCCTCCAGCGTGCACTGCGCCGTGCCCGCCCTTCTCCGTAGTGATGGCAACGCGTCTCACGTTCCCGCCAGATACGACACCGGTACTCCCTGAAGCACCCGTGCCTGGTTAGCACATGTGTCAGACGGAATGTGTGCCGGCTGCCGCTGCGCCCCCATGCATCCAGCGCGGGGAGCACAGCCTCGATTGCCCGGTTCCGCTGGCTGCTCGGCTTCCTCAGCCGAGCTCGCCAGGCGGTCATCAAGGGCTGTCGAACCCTTCGCCACAACGAAACGGCCCCTTCTTCAGGAGGACCGCCGCCGCCAGGGTGTATGAGACCGTAGATACGTGCTTCCCCCTCCGCTTGCAGATCGAACGGTGGGACACCCGCAAGGGCCATTGCCGCCTCGTGGAATATCGTGCGGTAACGGCGCACGACCCTGATCGTCATCCTGCGTGCGACTCGCTGAAGAATCGCCAGAATGCGCAGACTGGAGACCTGGTGGTTCGCCCAGATCGGAGCCCCGTGAAGTGCCACCGAGCGAACGACTCCCGTGTATAGGCGGCGCACCCTCCCGTCTGGCCCTACGATGTTGGGTAGCAGGCGACACAGGGCCCCCGCAATACGTTCCAGGCTTTGTTCCAGCGCGAGAAAATGTTCAACGAACTTCCAGTGGCTATCGAGGACGAGACCGAGGTATTTCATCCGGTCCCGTACCTCGACCACGACGTTCCCCACGCGTATCAGGGACTTGGGCGGCTTCCCGTGGTGCCGATGGCAAAACCACATTGCCTCGGTCTTCTCGGGGGAGATACACAGCGCCAGCCGCTGGATGCTATGCGCGACGAGGGCCACGCCGCTTTCCGCGCGCAGCGTGGCCTCCTCCCAACTCTACCCGGCGGCCATCACCAGCGTTTCGTTCGCGTAACACGTCAGGCTCAGGCCGCGGGGGAGGGGAGTGCGCAACACGGCGTCGTACGCGAGGTCCCAGAGGATCGGCCCGAGCACCGATCCCTGTGGAACCCCGCAGTTCGTCGCCCGCACGACGGTCGAGTGTCGTCCGTAATACTCGGTCGAGCGCTCCGCTAAGTAGTCGCCGATCACCACCATCATGTATTGGGGAACCCTGTGATACAACAGAGCACACCGCATGGCAGCCCAGGGCAGGGTGTTGAGGGCGTTGGCGATATCCACACCGATCGCCAGCACCACCCCGCCGCGTTCAACGGCAACTTCCGACAGGGTAAATGCTCTCGGAGGCGGGTAGCTAGAACGCGCTCGAAGAGCTTTTCCTCTTCGGCGAGCAGGCATATCGGCCGGTATGCCTTCGGAGAGTTCGGCGGCTTCCCTAGTTTCGGGATCAGCACGACCCTCGCCCTCTTCCAACATGCCGGGAAGCGACCGGCCCTGACGCAGCTGTCGAACAGCCGTCGCACACGTTCACTCCACGCATCCAGAGCCAGTGCAAAGGCTCGGCCTGGGATGCCGTCGGGTCCGGGGGCGGTGCTACGCGCCCTCATCCTAACGACCGCACGGCCCAACTCCACGCGCCAGACTCCCAGCTCGTCGGACCATCCGACCAGTTCCGGCCTCACTGCATCGGGTAGCACCCACTCCAACGCCGCCACAGGGTAGAGGGTGCCGACCACACGCCGCAGGAGCTCGGGGTCCATTCGCTCGGTCACGGTGGGCGCCCATGCCATTAACTTCACCATTAATAATTTATATGGGCGTCTCCACGGATCGCTTTTGAGCGTCGCGAGGAGTTCGTCCCATCGCCGAGATTTGACT
>NW_016940925.1:349-981 GCF_001483705.2 Eufriesea mexicana | reverse complement strand
TACTTATTTATGCAAGAAAGGTAGCTCACCACGATATTAGTCGAAAGTGTCAATAAAATTGAACCCTCCAGCCATATTCTATGGCATTGCAATGGCTATAGCACGGCAATAGAATCTTTCCTACTTATTTAAGCAAGAAAGTTAGCTCACCACTAAATTACTCGAAAATGTCAATAAATTTGAATTTTCCACACTCATTCAATATCATTGCAATAGCAATAGCACGCCAACAGAATCTTTCCTCCTTACTTATACAAGGAAGTGAGCTCACCACAATATTAGTCGAAAATGTCGGTATCATTTTATTTTCCTGCCAGATTCCATAGCATTGAAACGCCTATAGCACACCAACAGAATCTTTCCTCCTTATATATGTAAGAAAGTTAGCTAATCGCGATATTAGTCGAAAATGTCAATAAAATAGTATTTTCCAGCTCGATTCTATAGGATTGCGATGGCTACAGCAGGACAATAGAACCTTTTCTCCTTATTTATGTAAGAAAGGTAGCTCACCACGATATTAGTTGAAAATGTCAATAAAATTGAATTTTCCATGCAGATTCCAGATCATCGTAATGGCAATAGCAAGCCAAAAGAACCTTTCCTCCTTATTTATGCAAGAAAGTTAGCTC
>NW_016940925.1:0-229 GCF_001483705.2 Eufriesea mexicana | reverse complement strand
AAGTAAGCTCACCACGATATTAGTCGAAAATGTCAATAAAATTGAATTTTCCAGCCAGATTCCACAGTATTGCAATGGCTATAGCACGCCAAAAGGATCTCTCCTCCTTACCTATGCAAGGGAGTTAGCTCACCACGATATTAGTCGAAAATCACAATAAAATTGGACTTTCCAGCCAGATTCTATATCATTGCTATGGCTATAGCACGCCAATAGAATCTTTCCTCCT
>NW_016940924.1:6320-7103 GCF_001483705.2 Eufriesea mexicana | reverse complement strand
ATGGATGTACGAATGTAAGGATATACGGATGTATGAATGTACGGAAGTATATCTGTATGGATGTATGGATGGGTGGATGGGTGGATGCATGGTTCGATGGATGTCTGAATGGGTGGATGTATGGATGGGTGGATGTATGGATGGATGAATGTATCGAAGCGTGGACGTACGAATGGATGCATTTATGGAAGTATCGGTGTGGGGATGAATGGATGAGTATATGCATGGATGCATGGATGTATGGTTGGATGGATTTATGGATGGGTGGATGGGTGGATGTATGTATCCATGTATCCATGGATGTATGTATGGATGCATTTACGGATGTATCTATGTATGTATGTACGGATGAGTGTATGGGTTTATGCATGGTTGTATGGATGTATGTATGGATGTACGTATGGTTGGATGAATGGATTGGTGGTTGTATGTATGGATGAATAGATGTATGGATGTATGGATGGAGGGATTTATGGATGTGTGGATGTATGAATGTATGGATGGATGGATGTATGGATGGATTGTGGTATGGATGGACGGATGTACGTATGTATGAATGTATGGATGTATATATGTACGGATGTATGGATTTACTGATGTATGGTTGTGTGGATGTGTGAATGTATGTATGTTTGGATGGATGGATGGATGGACGGATGGATGTATGGATCGATGGATGGATATATTAATGTATGGACGTTTGTACGTAAGGATGTATGAATGTATGGCCGTATTTGCGTTATGGATGTACGGATGTATGTATGCATGGATGTATGTATGTAA
>NW_016940924.1:0-205 GCF_001483705.2 Eufriesea mexicana | reverse complement strand
GGGATTTATGGATGTGTGGATGTATGAATGTATGGATGGATGGATGTATGGATGGATTGTGGTATGGATGGACGGATGTACGTATGTATGAATGTATGGATGTATATATGTACGGATGTATGGATTTACTGATGTATGGTTGTGTGGATGTGTGAATGTATGTATGTTTGGATGGATGGATGGATGGACGGATGGATGTATGGAT
>NW_016940923.1:0-796 GCF_001483705.2 Eufriesea mexicana | reverse complement strand
CTTAGACTTTTCCGCCGCACACTGCGATTCAATGGATTTTTGTGCCCTTCTCTCGTCTGATATTTCATGCTTGGCTCTGGGAGGACAGCGATGTTGGTGGCGGCACGTTAGGTAGTGTTTGGTTACGTTTGGTTACTTTGACTCTTGCGCTGTACACTGCTATTCGGTGGATTGCTCCGCTATACTGCACCCTAACAAGCCCTGTTTTGCTTGGGGTGGGGGCAGGAATAGTGGCCGCGGTACACTATGTTGTGTTAGGTAACGTTTGGTTGGGTTAGGTTAGGCATGGCATGGTTAGGATGGATTTGACTTTGTGCTTTACACCGATATTCGGTGATCTGCTTCGCTCCTCGTTGCTCTACTATGCTCTACTTGGCACTTGAGAGGCCAGCAACGGCGGTCGTGGCACTATAGGTTGTGCTATGTAGCGTTCGGTTGAGTTATATTAGGTTAGGTTTGGTTCGGATGTATTTCACTTTTGTGCTTTACCCTGCTATACGGTGAATTTCTGCGTTCTACCGTACTCGAACATGTACTGCTTTGCTCTGGGGAGGCCAGCAACAGTGGTCTCGGCACGTTAGGTTGAGATACGTAACGTTGGTCAATGTTACGTTTGTTTAGGTTAGGGTGTGTTAGCTTTGATTCTTATAATACACGCAGCTATTCGGTGGACTTATGCGCTATACATTTCCCTAACATGATCTCCTTGGCTTTGTGGAGGGCAGCAAACGTAGCCTCGGCACGTAACTGAGAGTTAGTTTACGTTTAGTTACGTTACGTTTGATCAGTTTAGGGT
>NW_016940922.1:348-598 GCF_001483705.2 Eufriesea mexicana | reverse complement strand
AGGATCCATCCTCCTCATTTATGCAGGAAAGCTTACTCACCACGATATAAGTCGAAAATGACAATAAAATTGAATTTTCTAGCCAGATTCTATAGCAATGTAGTGGCTATAGCACGCCAATAGAATATTTCCTCCTTATTTATGCGAGAAAGGTTGCTCGACACGATATTAGTCGTAAATGTCAATAAAATTGAATTTTCATGGCAGATTCCATAGCATTGCAATGGCTATGGCACTCCAATAGAATCTT
>NW_016940922.1:0-217 GCF_001483705.2 Eufriesea mexicana | reverse complement strand
TCCATGTTTATGCAAGAAAGTTAGCTCACCACGATATTAGTCGAAAATATCAATAAAATTGAACTTTCCATCCAGATTCTATAGCATTGCAGTGCCTATAGCTCGCCAATAGGATCTTCCCTCCATGTTTAAGCAAGAAAGTTAGCTCACCACTATATTAGACGAAAATGTCAATAAAATTGATCTTTCCAGCTAGATTCTACTGCATTGAAATGGC
>NW_016940921.1:0-531 GCF_001483705.2 Eufriesea mexicana | reverse complement strand
TATAGAAACTGGCTGGAAGATTCAGTTTGATTGATTTTTTCGGCTGATACTGTGGTGAGCTAAGTTTCTTGCATTAACAAGGAGGAAGAATACTATTGGCATTGACATTGCTATGCTATATAATTTGACTGGAAAATTTAAATTTATTGACATTTTCAGCTAATATCTAGGTGCGCTATCTTTCTTGCCTAAATAAGGAAGAGAGAAACTATTGGCGTCCTATAGCAATTGCAATGCTATAGCATCTGCCTGGAAAATCCAATTTTATTAACATTTTCTCCCAATATCGTGGTGAGCTAACTTTCTTGCGTAAATAAGGAGGAAAAATTCCATTGGCGTGCTATAGCCACTGCAGCGCAACAGAATGTGGCTGGAGGGTTCAATTTTATTCACATTTTCGACTAATGTCGCGGTGAGCGAACTTTCTTGCATAAATAAGGAGGAAAGATTCTATTGGCGGGCCACTGACGTTGCATTGCAATAGAATCTGGTTGGAAAATACAATTTTATTGACATTTTGGAATAATATCG
>NW_016940920.1:0-2051 GCF_001483705.2 Eufriesea mexicana | reverse complement strand
ATTGGATTTCCGCGCTACTCTGTGCACTGGTATATTCTGCTTTGTTCTGATGAGGCCCGCAATTGTGGTCTCGGCGCGTTAGGCTTAAATAGCCTACGCTTGCATATGAGAGGTTAGGTTATGTTAGGACAGAGTATCTTTGATTTCCGTGCCATTCAGTGCCATTCGGTGGATGTCTGCGCCCTACTGCGCTCCAATTTGTTCTGCATGGCACTGGGATAGCCAGTAATATTGGTACTGGCATGGTAGGTTGAGTTATGTTATGTACGATTGGTTAGGTTAGGGGAGGATAGCTTTGTCTTTGGTGCTTTAGTCTGATATGAGGTGGATATCTAGGCCCTACAGTGCTCTAATGTTTTCAGCTTGGCTCTGAGAAGGCTAGAAATGATGGTCTCGATTATGTTGGGAAATATAAAGTTCGGATAGGTTGGGTTAGCCAAAGTTTGGTTAGGCAAAGTTTGGTTACGGTAGCTTTCGCTTTTGTGCTGTACGCTGATATTCGGTGGACTTCTACGCTCTGCTGTGCGATAGTATCTCCTCCTAGGCTCTGGGGTGGGCAGCAACTGCGGCCCTGACAGATTAGTTTGCGTTGGCTAGACTCGGCTTTGTTCTGTTGGTGTCGTTATGTTTGGTTTACTTTGGCATTTCTGATATTCACTGCGACTCTATGGATTTCTGCGTCCTACTCTCCACTAACGCTTTCTGCTTCGCTCTGGCGATGACAGCATTAGAGGTGGCGACACATTACGTTCAGCTAGGGTAAGTTGGGTTATGTTACGTTCGGTTAGGTTAGGAGAGGGTAGCCCTGACTTTAGAGCTGTAGCCTGATATTAGGTGGATTTCGGCGCTCTACATTTCCCCAATGTTACCGGCTTGGCTCTGGGAAGAAAGCAATAGTGGCTTCGGGACGTTAAGCTGAGTCAGGTCACGAACGGTTAGGTTAGGTTGTTCTAGGTTTTGATAGGACAACTTCAACTCTTGTGCCGTACACAGCAATTCGGTGGATGTCTGCGATCTACTGCTCTTTAGCATGTCCTCCTTGGCTCTGGAGAGGGCAGCAACAGCGGCCTCGGCAGGTTGGCTCGAGTTAGGCTTTCTTTGGCCATGTTGTGTAGGTTTGGGTCAGGTTTGTGCAGCATCTACTTTCTGACGTACACTGCGGTTCTATCGATTTCTGTGTTCTACTCTCTGCTAGTATCCTCCGCTTGGCTCTCGGGAGGCCAGCAATAGTGATCACGGCACGTTAGTTTGCGTTACGTTATTATCGGATAGGGTAGGAGAGGATAGCTTTGACTTTAGTGATATAGTAAGGTATTAGGAGGATTCCAGCGACCTACGGTGCACTGATATTTTCTGCTTGGCCCCGGGAAGGCCAGTAATAGTAGTCTTGGCACGTTATGTTGAGTCAGGGTACGATCGGTAAAGTTCGGTTAGAATAAGCTTGGTTAGGGTAGCTTTAACTTTTGCGCTGTACACTGCTATTCGGTGGACTTCTGCAACCTACTGAGCTGTAGAATGTTCTGATTGACTCTCGGAATGGCAGCAATGTTGTTTATGGCGCGTTAGGTTGAATTAGGCTATGTTCGTTTATCTTCTGTCTGTTTGGGTTAGGTTTGGGTCCATAGACTCTTCTGATATAAACTGCGATCATATGGATTTCTGCGTTCTGCTCTACACTGATGTGTACTGCTTGGCTCTGGGGCGGCCAGCAACAGTGTCCTAGGCACGTTAGGCTGAGCTATGATACGTTTGTGTATGTTGCGGTTTGCAAGGTTAGGAGAGGTTGGCTTTGACTTTAGTGCTTCTATGTTCGTTTATCTTCTGTTTGTTTGGGTTAGGTTTGGGTCCATAGACTCTTCTGATATATACTGCGATCATATGGATTTCTGCGTTCTGCTCTACACTGATGTGTACTGCTTGGCTCTGGGGCGGCCAGCAACAGTGTCCTAGGTACGTTAGGCTGAGCTATGATACGTTTGTTTATGTTACGGTTTGCAAGGTTAGGAGAGGTTGGCTTTGACTTTAGTGCTGTAGTCTGCTACTGGATGGAT
>NW_016940919.1:0-1306 GCF_001483705.2 Eufriesea mexicana | reverse complement strand
CATCCAACCATACATCCACCTTTCCACACATACATCCATTCATACGTCCACCCATCCATACATCCACCCATCCATACGTCCATCGAACCATACATCCACCCATCCATACAGACACCCATCCATACATCCATCGATCCACACATCTGTCCATCCATACATCCATACATATATACATCCATACATAAATACATGCGTACATCCATACATCCGCACATCCATCCATCCATGCGTCCACCAATCCATACATTCACCGATCCATACATCCATCAATCCATACTTCAATCCACCAATCCATCCATCTATCCATCCATACATCCATACAACAATCCATCCATCCATCCATCCTTACATCCATACATGCATAAATCCATACATGCATACATCCATACATCCATCCATCCATAAATCCATCCGTCCATCCATCCATGCATCCATACACATATCAATACACAGATCCATACATGCGACCATACATTCATTCATACATGCATCCATACACACATACTTACATCCATCCATACATACATCCATACATACATATCTGAAATACATCCATACACTTAAACATACATACATACGTACGTCCATACATTCAAACGTCCATCCATCCATATATCTATCCATCCATACATCCGTCCATCCATACCTCTATCCATCCATACATCCATCTATCGATACTGCCATCCATCCATACATCCATCCAACCATACATCCACCCATCCATACATCGATCGTTTCATACATGCATAGATCCATACATCCATCCATCCATACATCATCCCTCCAATCCATCCATCCATCCATACATCCAAACATACAACAATACATACATCCATACATACAACCACACAATCATCCATGCATACATCCATACATACATCCATCCACCATTCCATCAATCCATCATTACATCCATACATACATAGATACATACATCCATCCATCCATACATCCACACATATATAAATCCATACATCCATACATCCGTACATCCATACATTCGCGCGTCCATTCATCCATACATCCGTACATCCATACATTCGTACAACCATACATCCACACATCCATACATCCATAAATCCGTTCAAATATACAACGATCCATCCATACAAACAAATATACGCACATCCACACATTCATACATACACCCATACACACATCCATACATACGTCGATCCATACACCCATACATACGCCCATTCACACACCCATCCACCCATCCGTCGATACATCCATACATACGTCAATACATCCGTACATCCATACATACATCCATTCATACATACATCCATCCATTCATCCATAC
>NW_016940918.1:0-552 GCF_001483705.2 Eufriesea mexicana | reverse complement strand
TGGGGAGACCAGCAATAGAGGCCTCGACACGTTAGGAATGGTTAGGTTACGCTGGGTTACGTTGCGTTTGGTTAATTTGGGATAGGATGGCATTAACCTTGGTGCTATGTCTATTCGGCCGATACCTGTGCACTGCATTGCTCAAATAGCATTTGCTTGAATCTGGTGAGGCAAGCAGTAGCGGTCGCGAAAGGTTTGTTTGAGATAGGTTACGTCTTGTTATGACAGGTTTGGTTAAGTTTGGTTAAGATGGCTTTGACTTTTGCGCTATACACGGCTGTTCGGTCGATATCTGCGCTATGCATTGCTGTACTAGCATCCGCTTGCCTCTGGGGAGGCCAACAATGGTGGCCGTGGCAGGTATGTTAGAGTTACGTTACTTCTGGATAGGTTAAGTTAGGTTAAGTTTGGTTAGAGTGGCTTCGTCTTTTGTGCTAAACACTGCCATTCGGTGGATTTCTGCGCTGCATTGTGCTCTAGAATATTCTGCTTGGGCCATCGGAAGGTGAGCAGTATTGGTCTCGACACATTAGGTTGAGCTTTGCTACGATT
>NW_016940917.1:0-245 GCF_001483705.2 Eufriesea mexicana | reverse complement strand
ATGGAATCCTTCCTTCGAATTTAGTCAGATTCGTTTGCTCACGGCGATGTTAGTCAAGAAGGTAAATTGAATTGAGCTTTTCAGGCAGATTCTGCTGCAATGCAATGGCTATAGCAAACCAATAGAATCTTTCCATCTTATTTACGCTGAAAGGTTGCTCACAGCAATATTAGTCGAAAATATTAATAAGATTGACTTTTCCTGGCGGTATCTAATGCAATGCAATGTCTACAGCAAACCAATGG
>NW_016940916.1:0-1004 GCF_001483705.2 Eufriesea mexicana | reverse complement strand
AGGAATAGTGCTCTCGACTCGTCGGATTGAGTTACGTTGCGTCTGGCTTTGCTACGTTTGGCTCGGCTTGGTTAGAGTAGCTTTGACTTTTGTGCCTTGCACATTAGTGCGGCGCACTTTAGCGCACTCCTGTCCTCTAGTATATTCTGATTTGCTATGGGGTTCAGCAATGGTGGTCTCGGCAATTTAGGTTGTGTTACGTTTGGTTAGGTTAGGAGATGGTAGCTTTGACTTTTCTGCTTTACACTGCTATTGGGTGGATTTCTGCGTTCTACTGTGATCTAATATTCCCTGCTTTGCTCTGGGAATTCTTGAAATAGTGGCCGCGGGGCGTAATGTCGTGCTTGGTTATATCCGGTTTGGTTAGGTTTAGTTAGGTAACAGTGGGATATTTTTGTCTTTCGTCCCATACACTGCCGTTCTATGAGCATTTGAGTTCTACTCTCCACTAACATGCCGCTCTCGGCGATGGGCATGCCAGCAATAGCGGGCTAGACACATTAGGCTGCGATTCGTCTTTTTTTCCGCTGTACACTACAAATCGTCTGATCTGCGGTATACTGTGCTCTAGTATATTCTGTTTGGCTCCGGTGAGTCCTGCAATTGTGGTCTCGGCACGTTAGGTTAAGTTCGTTAGCGTTGGGTTTTGTTATGTTTGGATGGGTTAGGATAAGGTACCTTTGACGTTTGTGCTGTACACTGCTATTTGGAGGGTTTCTTCGCTCTACGTTACTCCACTATACCCTGCTCGACTCTGGGCAGCCCAGTAATAGTGGTCTCGGCACGTCAGTTTTTGTTCAGGCTGCGTTTGGTAATGCTACGTTAGTATGGGCTAGGTTTGGATAGTTTTGACCTTTGTGCTATACACTGCTATACGTTGAATTTCTGCGGTCTACTGTGCTCTGGTATGTTCTGCTTGGCTCTGGGGAGGCCAGCCATAACGGTCGCGGCACGTTAGTATGAGTCAGGTCACGTGTGGTTTCGTTATGCTTGGTGAGGTTAGG
>NW_016940915.1:0-2059 GCF_001483705.2 Eufriesea mexicana | reverse complement strand
AGCTATGCAATCATATTCTAGAGCATCGTAACATGACCGAACGTATCCTAACTTACCCAGACGTACCACGATCACTATTTCTTGCATTCCCAGGGCGAAGCAGGACATACCAGAGCACAACCGAGCGCAGATTTCCTCAGAAGAGCAGCGTACAGCACAAAAGCTAAAGCTATCCTGTCTAAACTTTGCCTGACTCGTCCTAACCTTACGTAACCTGACACAACGTAACGTGCAGCGGACACTATTGCAGGACTTCCCAGAGACAAGCTAAAGGGATTACAGCACTCTATGGCGCAGGGGTCCCCCAAATAGCAGACCATAGCACTACAGTCGAAGCTATCCTGTCCGAACCTAACCCATCGTAGCCTAACCGAACGTCTCCTGACCAACACTGACGTGGCACTACCACTATTTCCGTCCTCTCCAGAGCCACGGAGGACATGGTACAGCGCATCAGAGCGCATAAATCCACCGAAAATCAATGTACCGTACAAAACATAAAGCTACACCTACATAGCATAGCTTTAATCATACTAACCGAACGTAATGTGACCCAACAAAACGTGCCGAGACCAACATTACTGGCCTTCCCTGAGAAAAGCAGAAAATAGGAAGTCACTGTGAGGAGCAGAAATCCTCCTAATCGCAGACTATGGCACTAAAGTCGAAGCTGCCCTCTCGTAACCTAACAAACCGTAACGTATCCGAACGAAACCAAGCTCAACCTAACGTGCCGCAACCATTATTGCTATCCTCCCCAGAGCAAAGCAGGACATACTAGAAGGCAGTAGAGCGCAGAAATCCAGCGAACAGCTGTGTACAGAAAAAAGAGCTGAAGCCGCCCTTGCCAAGCGTATCCTAACATAACCTAACCGCACGTAATTTGATTCAACGTAACGTGCCAAGGCCACTGTTGCTAGCCTTCCCAGAGGCAAGCTGAGAATATTAAAGCACCGTAAGGAGCAGGAATCCACCTAATACCAGACAGTGACACGAAAGTCAAAGCTACCCTCTCCTAACCAAACCAAACGTAACTTAACCAAACGCAAGATAACTCAACCTGAGGTACCGCGACAACTATTGCTGGTCTCGCCAGAACGTAGCAGAACATACTAGTCAAGAGTAGAAGGCAGAAATCCGTAGAATAGCAGTGTATATCAGAAAACACAAAGCTACCCAAATCTAACCCAAACCTAGAGAACATAACCAAACGTAGCCTAACTAGGCCTAACTTGCCGAGACCGCTATTGCTGCCATAAGCAGAGTCAAGCAGGGCATGCAAAGCACAGTAGAGCGCAGAAATCCACCGAATAGCAGTGTTCGGCACAAAAGTTAAAGGTATCCTGTCCAAACGTATCCTGAGCCAACATAACTGTAAGCAACCTGACCCACCATAACGGGCCGAGACCGTCATCGCTGGCCTTGCCAGAGCCATGCTGAAAATATTAGAGCACTGAAGGGCGCAGAAGTCCACCTAATTGCAGACTATGGCACTAAATTCCTAGCTACCCTCTCCTAACCTAAAGAGTCGTAACATATCCAAACGAACACTAGCATAGACTAACGTACGTGACCACTATTACAGGCATCCCCAGATCCAAGCAGTACATATTAGAGCACGATAGAGCGCAGAAATGCACCGAATAGCAGCGTACAGCAGAAAAGTTTATGCCATCCTGACTTAGCATTGCCTAACCCATCCGAACCGCGTGTAACTTGACTCAACATTACCTGTCGAGACCTCTATTGCTGGCATTCCCAGAGACATGCTGAAAACTTTAAAGCACTGTAGGGAGCAGGAATCAATCTAACAGCAGGCTGTAGCACTGAAGTCGAAGCTATCCTCTCGTAACCTAACCAAGCGTAACGTAACAAATCGTTGCCTAACTCAATCTAACGTACCGCGATCACTATTCATGGCCTACCCACAGTCAAGCGGAACGCATTAGTGGAAAGTGGAACGCAGAAATCCTTATAATCGTAGTGTGTATCAGAGAAATCAAAGCCACCCGAGCCTAACACAAACCCAAATAACATAGACAATCACAGCCTAACTCAG
>NW_016940914.1:0-904 GCF_001483705.2 Eufriesea mexicana | reverse complement strand
CCGTCGCTGGAGAAATTGACATATGTCAAGAAAGATCAGAGTACAGCCATTAACAATGTACTGCAGCCATTTGACTAATTTGTTGACCCATGATATAAATTCCGCAGCAGCTGCAGAATAAGCAATGTATAGATGAATTACTGCTACACATACTTACGGTTAGTAGTTCGATACCTGGCACTTCCGCCTACAGAGCACTGTAGCCCTTGGGTGATTCTGTTCACTGATGATTCAACCTCTCTAGAAATACTGGTATGATCAACGGATGGATCAAATATTTTTAGGGGTGATGACAAATGACAACACACTACTGAGCGTTGCCGTCTACACAATGTTGCATCAGTTGTATTATTCTGTTCGCTGATCACGTAAGTTTTCCGGCAATTTTAGACATTGGCATATGTCAAAAGAGTACAGAGTACCGCCACCATTACATTACTGTAGCCACTTGATTAATTTGTTCGCTGGTTATTTAAATTCCGCAGGAACTCTGCAGCAAACAATGTATAGATCAGTTATTGCTAGAGATAATTACAGTTGGCAGTACGGTAGTTGGAACAAGCACCGATGCATAACTGTAGCCTCTGGAATGGTCTGTAGAATGATATTTTCGTTTCTATTGCTGTTCTAGAATGTCAAAAGACTGGCCCATTATCGCTCAAGACGTTAAGGATTCACGAAACAGTACTGAGTGCGGTCATCATCATATTACTGTATTCTTTAGATTAATTATATCACTGATGACTTTAACTTCACTTCAGTTGTAGAATAGAAAATGTATACGTAAGTTAAGGCTAGAGAAGCTTAAGATACACAGTGATGTGGTCGTTGCATTCACCAAATGATCACTCTAGTGGTTGGATAAGTTTGTTCACTGCTGATGCAAATTCCGAAGCAAATTTAG
>NW_016940913.1:0-390 GCF_001483705.2 Eufriesea mexicana | reverse complement strand
ACCACGATATTAGTCGAAAATGTCAATAAGATTGAATTTTCCAGAAAGATACTTCTGCATTGCGGTGGCAATAGCACGCCTATAGAATCCTTCCTCCTTATTTATGCAAGAACGTTAGCTCACTACGATATTATTCAAAAATGTCAATAAAATTGAATTTTCCAGACAGATTCTACAGTATTGCAATGGCTATAGTACGCCAATAGGATCTTTCCTCAATAATTATACAAGGAAGCTAGCTAACCACGATATTATTCGAAACTGTCAAAAAATTGCAGTTTCCAGCCAGATTCCAGAGCAATGCAATGGCTATAGCACGACAATAAAATCTTTCCTCCGTATTTATGCAAGAAAGTTAGCTCTCCACGATAGTAGTCAAAAATGCCAATA
>NW_016940912.1:0-6833 GCF_001483705.2 Eufriesea mexicana | reverse complement strand
GGTTATGTTACGTATGGTTATGATGGGAGAGGGTAACTGTGACTATTGTGCCATGCAATGCGACCTTATGGATTTCTGCGCTCTACTTTCCTCTAGTATGTTCTGTATGGCGATGGGGAGGATAGCAATAGTGGTCTCGGGACGTTAGGTTGACTTGGTTTCCGTTCGGATTTATTACGTTTGGATGGGTTCGGAGAGGATAGCTTTGACGTTTGTGCTATACACTGTTATTCGGAGGATTTCTGCGCTCTTCGTTGCTCTACAATACTCTGTTCGGCTCTCAGGAAGCCAGCAAGTGTGTTCGCGGCACGTTAGGTTGAGTTATGCTACCTCCGGCTTTGCAAGGTTTGGTTAGGTTAGGATAGGGTAGCTTAGACTTTTGCACTATACACTGTTATTCGGTTGATTTCTGCGCCCTAGTGTGCTGTAATATGCTCTGCTTTGCTGTGAGGAGGGCACAAGTAGAGGTCTCGGCTCGAATACTGCTATTCGATGGATTTCTGCGCACTAGAGAGCTCTAACGTGTTCCGCTCTTCTCTGCGAAGGCAAGCAATAGTGGTGGTGGCACGTTTACATGTGTTATGTTTCGTTTGGTTTGGTTGGATCAGGCCATTTTGGTTAGGACGGCTTTGACTCTTGTGCTATACACTGCTGCTCGGAGGATTTCTGCGCCATACATTACTCAACTATCCTCTGCCCGACACTCATGAGGCCAGCAGTAGTGGACGCGGCACGTTTGGTTAAGTTAAGTCACGTTTGGGTATGTTACGTTTGGTAAGATTAGGTAATGTTGTCTTCGACAATTGTGCTATACACTGCAGTGCGGTGGATTTCTGAGATTCGCTTTACTTTAGTATACTCTGCTTGGATCTGAAGGGGCAAGCAATAGAGGTCTCGGCACGTCAGGTAGAGCTAGGCTACGCTCGGCCACGTCACGTTTGTCTATGTTAGGATGTAGTAGCTTCGACTATTGTGCTATGAACTGCGACTATACGGATTTCTGCTCTCTAATCTCCACTAATACGTTCTGCTTTGCTCAGAGGACGGCAGCAATAGTGGTCTCGGCACGTTAGGACGAGTTTCGTTTCATTCGGATGCGTTACGTTTGGTTAGGTTGCGATAGGATAGCCTCGGCTTTTGTTATGCACACTCCTATTCGGTGGATTTCTGTGCTCTATATTGCTCTTTTATGCTTCGCTCGACTCTCGTGATGCGAGTAACCGTAGTCGCGGCACGTCAGGTCGAGTTACGTTGCGTTTTGTATGGTCAGGTTTGGCTATGTTTGGCTAGGATGGCCATGGCATTCGTGCTATCCAATGCTAATCGGTAGATTCCTGCCCTCTACCGTGCTCTACTCTTACCTGCTAGTCCCTGGGGAGGCCAACAATGGTGGTCGCTACACGTTACGTTGGGCTTGGCTACGTTAGGTAAGGTTATGCATGTTTGGGTTAGGTTTGTGTGTCTTTGAAATTTCCGATGTGCACTGAGATTCTATGGATTTCTGCGACCTCATCTCATCTCATCTCATCTCATATGTGCTGCTTTCCTCTGGGGAGGTCAGCAATAGCTGTCTATGCACATTAGTTTGAGTTAGGTTATGTTTGTTAATGCTACGATCGGCTAGGTTTGGAGAGGATAGCTTTGACTTTTGTGCAGTGCACAGCCATTCGTTGGAGCTCTGCGCTCCACCGTACTCCACCAGGTTCTGCGTGTCTCTGTGGAGGACAGCAATAGTCTCCTCGGCGCTACGTTAGGTTAGGTTTGGTTACGTTTGGTTACATAACGTTTGGATACGTTACAATATGATGAAGTTGACTTTTGTGCTATACACTTCTCTGCGGAGGATTTCTAAGCTCTACATTGCTATACTGTACCCTGCGCGACTCACGGGAAGACAGTAACAGTGGTCTCCGCACGGTATATGTTTCAAGTTACGTTCGGTTAGGTTGGGCTAGGCTATGTTTGGTCAGTATATATTTAACTCTTATGCAGTACACTGCTATACGGTGTATTTCTGGGCTCCGCTGTGCTACCGTATGACCTGCTAGGCTCTCGGGAGTGCAGCTATAGCGGTCACGGCACGCTAGGTTGTGTTTGGCTATGTTTGGTAATGTTCTGCTGGTTTCGGTTTGGTTTGGGTTGCTATGACTTTAGTTATGTACACCGCGATTCTATAGATTTCGGCGCCCTACTCTTCACTAATGTCTTCTGCTTGGCTCTGGGGGGGGGGCCAGCTGTAGTGGCCGCGGCACGTTAGTATCAGATAGGATACGTTTGGTTACGTTACGGTTGGTTATGTTACGAGAGGATAGCTTTGACTTTAGTGCTATAGTACGCTATTAAGTGGACTTCAGCATCCTACAGGGCTCTAGCATCTTCGGCATGGCTCTGGGAAGGACAGCAGTATTGGCCACGGCACGTTACGATGAGACACGTTACGTTCGGATAGGTTGGTTTAGGCAAAGTTTGTCGCGATAGCTTGAACTTCTGTACTGTACGCAGCTATTCGGTGGATTTCTGCGCCCTGCTGCGCTCTAGTATGTACTGCCTGGCCTGGGGAGGGCATCAGTAGCGGTCTCGGCAAGTTAGGTTGAGTCAGGCTATGTTTGGTTATGCCCAGGTGGCTGGGTTAAGCTTCGGTAGCTTTGACTTTTCTGATATACACTGAGATTCTATGGATTTCTGCGCCCTACTCTCCACTGATATGTTCTCTTTGGCTCTGGGGAGCCCAGTAATTGTGGGCGCTGCAAGATTGGCTGAGTTAATCTACGTATGGTTATGTTACGATTGGTATGGCTAGGAGATGATGGCTTTGACTTCCTTTCTTTAGTCTCTTATCGGGTGGGGTCCTTCGCCCTGCTGTGCTCTAATATCTTCAGCTTGGCACCGGTATGTCTAGCAATAGTGGTCTCGGCACGTTTCGATTTGTCAGGTTTCGTTCGGTTTGGTTGGGTTATGCAATATTTCGTCAGGATAGCTTAAACTTCTGTGCTGTACACTGCTATTCGGTGGATTTCTATGCTCCACTGTGCTCCAGTATATCCTGCTTGGCCCTGGGGGTGCAGCAGCATCAGTCTCGGCACGTCTGGTTTAATTAGGCTATGTTTGGTTAACACCTCCTTGTTTTGGTCTGGTTTGGATAGCTCAGACTTTTCTTAAGTTCACTGCGATTCCACGAATTTCTGCGGTGTGCTATCTACTAATGTGTTCTGCTTGGCTCTGTGATGGCCGGCAGCAGTGGTAGCGGCACGTTAGTTTCAGGTATGTGAGATCTGTTATGCTAAGGTTGGTTAGGTTATGAGAGTGTCGCTCTGACCTTAGTGCTATAGTCTGCTATTAGTTGTGTTTCTGCGCCCTACTATGCTCTTATATTTTCAACTTGTCTTTGGGATATCCAATAGTAGTGCCCTCGGCACGTTACGTTGAGTCAGGGTACGTTCGGTTAGGTCGGGTCAGGCTAAGTTTGGACAGTGTACCTTTAACTTACATGCTGTACACTGCGATTCTATGGATGTCTGCGCCCGACTCTCCACTAATGTACTCTGCTTAGCTCTGGGGAGGGCAGCAAAAGTGATCGCGGCACGTTAGGTTGAATTAGGTTACGCTTGCTTATGTTTGGACTGGATAAATTAGGAGAGGGTAGCTTTGAGTTTAGTGCTATAGTCCGCTATTAGGTGGTCCTCTGAGCCCTACTCGGCTCTAAGGCTGTCAGGTTATCTCTGGTAAGGCCAACAATGGTGGTCGCTGCAAGTTATGTTGAGTTGTGTTACGACTGGTTATGTTACAATTGCATAGGTTAGGAGAGGTATCTTTGAATATAGGGCTATAGCCTGCTATTGGTTGCATTTTTGTGCCCCACTGTGTTCTAATATTATCGGCTTGGCTCTGGGAATGTAAGCAATAGATGCATCGTCACTTTGCTTTGTATCTGGTTACGTTCGGTTATGTTCTGTCAGGATAAGTTTGGTCAGGATATCTTTAACTTTTGTGCTGTACGCTGCAATTCGGTGAATATCTGCACTCTAATGTGATCTAGTATGTCCTGCAAGGCTCTGGGGAAAGCAGCTACAGCGGTCACGGCACGTCACTATGAGTAACGCTCTGATTGTGTATGTTCTGTTTGTTTGTGTTTGGTTTGCCTAGTTTTGACTTTTCTGATATACACTGCGTGTCTATGGATTTCAGCGCCCTACTGTGCCCTAATATGCTCTGCTTGCCACTGGGCAGTTCAGCAATGTATGTCTCGACGCGTTATGTGGAGCGAGGTTACGCTTGGCTACGTTGCGTTTGGTTATGTTAGGATAGTATAGCTTTGACGTTTGTGCTATACACTCCTATCCGGTGGATTTCTGCGCTCTACCTTGCCCTACGATAACCTGCTCGAATCTGGTGGGTCCAGCAGTAGTGGACGCGGCACTACAGTTTCAGCTACGTTATGTTCGGTTAGGGTAGGTTAAGTTAAGTTTGGTGAGCATGGCTTTGAATTTCGCGCTACTCACTGCTATTGGGTGGATTTCTGCGATCTAGTGTGCACAACTAAATTCTGCTTGTCTCTATGGAGGCCAGAAGCTGCGGCCGCGGCACGTTATGCTGAGATGTGTTGCGATCTGTTACGTTAAGTTGTATTACGTTCGGCTAGGGTAGCTTTGACTGTCGAGCTGTACACTGCTACACGGGGGACTCCTGCGCTTTGGTGGGCTCTACTATACTCTACTCGACGTACGGAAAGCGAGCAATAGATTTCGCATGACATTAGTTTGTGTTAGGTTACGTTTGGTAAGGTTAGGGTAGACTACGTTTAGTTTGGTTAGCTTCGATTTTCGTGCTATACACTGTTATTCTGTAGAATTCTGCGCTCTGCTGGGCTCTACTATTTTCTGCTTTGTCCAGGTATGTACAGCATCTGTGTTTGCCGCACCTTATTTTAAGATATGCTTCGTTGGGTATGCTAGGTTCGTAGGGGTTAGGTTCGGTTAGCTTTCACTTTTCTGCTGTACACTGAGATTCCATGGATCTCTGTTCTCTACTCTCCAGGAATGAGTTCTGCTTGGCTCTGTGGAGGCCAGCAAGAGAGGTTGCGGCACTTTAGGTTGAGTTAGGATACGTTTGGTCATGTTACGCTTGGTTTGGTTTGGACAGGATGTCTTTGCATTTTGTACTATACACTGATATTCATCTGGCTTCTGCGCTCTATTGTGACCCATTAAGCTCTTCCTGGATCTTTGGAGGCCAACAATATTGGTCTCGGCACGTTATGTTGTTTCAGGTTGCGTTTGGCTTGGCTATGTTGTGTTGAGTTTGGCTTGATGGCATTGACTTTCGTGCTTTGCAATGCTATTTGGTGGACTTCCGCGATCTTCTGTGCTCTACTATGCTCTGCTATGCTCTGTGGAGGCCAGGAGCAGTGGTCGCGGCATGTTACGTTGAGTTATGCTACGTTCGGTTAGGTTAGGTTTGGTCAGGTTAGGTTAGGATACCTTCGACTATATGCTATGCACCGCAATGCGGCGGATTCCTACTCTCCACTGTGCACCGGTATAATCTGCATTGCTTTGGCGAGGCCAGCAGTTGTGTTGTCAGCTCGTTAGTTTGAGTTCGGATACGTTGGGCTGTGCTACGTTTGGATAGGTTATGATAGGGTAGCCCTGACTTTTGTCCTATAAACTGCGATTCTATGGATTACTGCGCCCAGCAATCATGTATTATGTTCTGCACAGCTCTGGGAGTTCAGCAATAGATGGCCAGGCACGTTAGGTTGTGTTAGGTTACGCTTTGTTATGCTATGTTCGGTTAGGTTAGGATTGGACAGCTTTCCCCTCTGCGCTGTACGCCGCTATTCGTTAAGTTTCTGTGCTCTACTTTGCTCTACTGTGCCCTGTTCGGCTCTGCGGAGGCCAGAAACAGTGGTCGCGGTACGATAGTTTTGGTTAAGTTACGCTTGGTTAGGTTTGATTAGGCTATGTTTGGTTAGGAAGTCTTTGACTTTTGAGATGTACAGTGCAATTCGGTGGGCTTCTGCGTCCTTGCGTTCCTGAGTACGTTTCACTTGGCTCTGGGGATCCAGCGATCGTTCTCTAGGCACGTAATGCTTAGCTACGCTTCGTATGGTTATGCTTGGTTTGGTCCTGAAATGTTTTCATATCCGTGACTTTTGAGCTATACACTGCAATGCGGCGGATTTCTGCGCTCTATTGTGCTCTAGTAAACTCTGCCTGGCTCTGGTTGGGGCAGCAATAGTGGTGTCGTCTCGTCAGCTTAAGTAATGTTACGTTTGGTTAGGTGAGGGTACGGTAGCTTCGACACTTGTTTTATACACAGCGGTTATATGGATCTCTGCGTTCTACAACTCATCCAATTCGTGCTGCTTGTGTCTATGGAGGGCAGCAGTATTGGTCACTGCACGTTATGTTGAGCTATGTTACGTTTGGTTACGTTAGGTTTGGTTATGTTGGGATACGGTAGCCTTGACTTTTGTGATACACACTACTGTTCGCTGGATGTCCGCGCTTCACGTTGCTACTATATCCTGCTAGACCCTGTGGAGACCAGCAATGGTGGTCGTGGCGCATTAGGTCGAGTTAGGTAACGCTTGGTCATATTGCGATTTCTTTGATTGGGATAGGATATCATTGACTTTTGTGCTGTACACTTAAACGCGGCGGATTACTACGATCTGCTGTACTATGCTATATTCTGCTTCGCTCTGGGGAGGCCAGCAATTGTGTTCTCGGCACGTTAGGTTCAGTTAGGTCACGATTGATCTTATTTCGTTCGGTTACATTAGGACAGGAGAGCTATGACTTTTGTGCTATAAACTGCTTGTCGGTGGATTT
>NW_016940911.1:0-1326 GCF_001483705.2 Eufriesea mexicana | reverse complement strand
ATCTTTCCTCCGTATTTATGCAAGAAAGTTACCTCACCACGATGTTAGTCGAAAATGTCAATAAAGTTGCTTTTTCGAGGCAGATTTTATAGCACTGCAATGGCTATAGCACGCCAGTAGAATCTTTCCTCCTTATTTATGCAGGGATGTCAGCTCACCATGATATTAGTCGAAAATGTCAATAAAGTTGCTTTTTCGAGGCAGATTTTATAGCACTGCAATGGCTATAGCACGGCAAGAATATCTTTCCTCCTTACCTATGCAAGAAAGTTACCTCACCACGATGTTAGTCGAAATTCTTATTAAAATTGAATTTTCGACGCAGATTCTACTGCATTGTAATGGCTATAGCACGCCAGTAGAATCTTTCCTCCTTATTTATACAAGAAGGATGCCACACAACGATGTTAGTCGAAATTCTTATTAAAATTGAATTTTCGACGCAGATTCTACTGCATTGTAATGGCTATAGCACGGCAAGAGTATCTTTCCTCCTTATATATACAAGAAAGTTAGCTCACCACGATATTAGTCGAAAATGTCAATGGAGTTGAACTTTCGAGCCAGATGCTACAGCATTGCAATGGCTATAGCTCGCCAATAGATTCTTTCCTCATTATTTATGCAAGGATGTGAGCTCACGACGATATTAGTCGAAGATGTCAATAAAACTGAATTTTCGAGGCAGATACTATAGCATTGTATTGGCTATAGCACGGCAATAGTATCTTTCCTCCTTATTTATACAAGAAAGCTAGCTCACCACGATATTAGTCGAAAATGTCTATGAAATTGTATTTTCGAGGCAGATGGTATAGCACTGCAATGGCTATAGTACGCCAATAGTATCTTTCCTCCTTATTTATACAAGAAGGCTAGTTCACCACGATATTAGCCGAAAATGTCAAAAAACTGAATGTTCCATCCAGGTAGTATAGAATTGCAATGGCAATAGCTGGCCAATAGGATCTTTCATCTTTATTTATGCAAGGACGGCAGCTCACGACGATATGAGTCGAAAATGTCAATAAAATTACATTTTCCAGCCAGATTCTGTAGCATTGCAATGGCTATAGCTCGCCTGTAGAATCCTTCCCCCTTATTTGTGCAGGGATGTCAGCTCCCCACGATATTAGTCGAAAATGTCAATAAAGTTGCATTTTCGAGGCAGATTCTATTGCATTGGAATGGCTACAGCACGGAAATGGTATTTTTCCTCCTTTTTTATGCAAGAAAGATACAACACAACGATATTAGTCGAAGTTGTTATTAAAATTGAATTTTCGAGGCAGATTCTACTGTATTGTAATGGCTATAGCACGGCAA
>NW_016940910.1:7816-46391 GCF_001483705.2 Eufriesea mexicana | reverse complement strand
GCAATAGCCGTGCTATATATTGATTACTCTAGAACTGCTTTTGGCCTTACTTTATAAGTGAACGATGTCATTCAACTGCTACTATACTGCGACGACGGTTGTGCTCAGTAATGTGTTGTCATTTGCTAAAATCTCGAAGTATAGTGGAACTGTCGTTCGTCATCTAGAGTTGTTATGAAACCGAAATCATCATTGAGCTGACTAATCGAACGGTTACAGTGCTCCGTTGGTGGATGTTCGGTGTACCGCTCTGCAAACTGTAAATATCCCTAGCCATTGCCGAACTATTCATAACTAATTCCAGAATTACTTTAGAATCTTCAACATCAGTGAACGATATAGTACAACTGCCACATTACTGAGATGGTGGCTGTGCTCAGTAGTGAGCTTTCAATTGTCAATATCGCGAGGGATGATGGATCCATGTTCTTTCATTCTAGGAATGGGACGGAGCCCTAGTCATCACTGAACAGCCTATTCCAGCGGCTACGGAGCTCTGTTGGTGGATGTACTACGCACCGTACTGTCAACTGTAAATGTCCCTAGCTATTACCGTATTATACACAGACCATTGTTGGACTGCTGTGCAACTTATGCCATCGGTGAACAAAGCAACAAAACGATTATACTGCTGTGACGGTAGCTGTACTCACTACTGTGCTGCCAATTGTTAATAGGTCAACGTGTATTCGATGTGCGCCTTGGCATTCTGGAAATGTTAAAGAAGCTAAATCATCGTTGAACAGATTAATCCAAGGGCTACACAGTTATATTGTTGGATATCATAGGTACGGCGTTAATTGTAAATATCTCAAGACGCAACCATCCTATACATTGAATAATCTAAAATTTCTTTGCAACTTACTTCATCACTGAACAAAATAGTCCAATGTCTTCATTACTGTTATGTTGGCTGTACCCAGTAATGTGGTGTCAATTGTTATCGTTTCGATGGCTAATGGATATGTATTTTGACGTTCTAGAATTGCTGCTGGTACTAAACAATCAGATAACAGTTTAAGACAATAGCAAGTGTGCTCTGTTTGTGGATTTACAAAGCACGGCACTGTTAACTGTAAATATCCCTATTTATAACCGTACTATACACTGAGGGTACTAGAAATGATGAGGAATGTCTATCATTGATGGACAAATTAATCCAACGGGCACGGTAATGTGAGGATGGCTGTACACTGTACTGTGTCGTCGATTGCTAATATCTCGAGGGATAGTGGATATAGCAGTTGTCATTCTAGGAATGCTATAACACGTGAGTCACCATTGATTATATTAGTACGGCGGCCACGGTGCTCTGTTGTTGGGTGTACTAGGGACCCATCTGTCAGCTGTAATTACGTCTATCCAATACTGTGCTACGCAGTGACTAATCTAGGATGGCTTTAGAACATGCATCATCAGAAAGATGTGTATTTCATCGATTACAATGCTGTGATGATAGCTGTACTCTGTACTGTGTCGCCAATTGTTAATATACAGTGCGGTTATGACTTGAGAATTTACAACTGACGTTACACAACTCAGTACATCCGCAGTCCGAGCCCTGTAGTCTTCCTATTACATTATTCAGTGTCGATATATGTTGTATAGCTATTCTACAATAACAAAAGGCAAATCCATTATCCCCACACAAATTAACCACTGACAACGCCGTGCTGTGTACAGTCACCTTCCATGCATTGTAGTCGTTGGATCGCCATGTCCACTAATGACGTGTATTCCAAAGAAGTTGTAGAAGAGTCAATGTATAGGACGGTTATGGATGGAAATATTTACTATTCACATTACGGTACTTATTACGTACATTAACAGAGCACTGTAACCATTCGATTATCCTGATGAACGATGATTTACATCCTGGTGCAATACTAGAATGACAAAAGACAGACCATAATCCCGCGAGCTATTGACAGTTGACAAGGCAGTAAAGTGTACAGCCTTCATGATAGTAACGTAGTCGTTTTACTACTTTGATAATTGATGATAAAGTTTCCACGGCTCTTCTAGAATAATCCGTGCATAGTTCGGTTATTGCTCGAGATACTTACAACTGACACTACGTTAATTAGTGCATCTACCAGCAGAGCACTGCAGACATTAGACTAATCTGTCCAATCATTACTTGGTCTTTGCGGCAATTCTAGGATGACAATAAACTGATCCACCATCCCTAGATATATTAGCAGTTCACAACGCATTACTGAGTTCAGGTGTCGTCACACTACTGCAGCCGATGAACATCCTTGTTCACTGATGAGGTAAATTCCAATGTAATTCCAGAACAACCTATGTTTCGCACGGTTATGTCTACTTGCAGTTTTCAGTAGGTTGCTTAGTGCACCTTCCAACATAGCAACTGCTGACCTTGGATTAATCTGTTCACTGGTGATGTGTATTGTGGTGCAATTCAAGAATGAGAGTTACAAATCCATAATTCCGCGATATATTAACAGTTGACAGAAGCGAACTGAGTACTGCCTTCGTCAAAATGCTGTAGCCTTTGGATTGCTTTGGCTATTGACGATTTAAGTTCCGCAGCAGATCTAGAATCATCTGTATATGTATCAGATATGGCTAGAGACTTTTGCCTCCACCGTACACAAAGAATCCATGAACTGATCACAGTAGCCGTTGCATTAACCTGTTCACCAATGACTTTTATTCTATAGCATTTCGAGGATAATCTATGGACAAATCAGTTATTGCTAGAGACATTAACAATTGACATAACGGTACATAGTACATCCACCATCAGTGCCTCGTTGCCGAATTAGTAGCCTGTCCACTGACGATTTATGTTGTATAGAATTTATAGAATAGCAGCAGATATATACGTTACGGCCCGAGATATTATCATTTGACTTAGCAGGACAGAGTGCTGCGATCGACGAATTGCTGTTAGACAATAATCAACGGATGTATAAATTATCGGTAGCGATATTGTCAAATGGCTATATACTTCGGAGTGTAGCCATGTACACAACACTATATCCATTGCACTAATATGTTCGCTGGGCACATATGTTCGTGAGCAATTGCGGAATGACCAACGAATAGTGAAAATTCCGCTGAAGTCAGTGGCATACGTCAATACAGTACTGTGTAGGCCATCAACACAGCACTGTAGACGTAGATCGATCTGTTCGCTGGTCACGTGTGTTCAGCAGCAATTTTAGAACGGTCAATGGATAAAGCAATTGACGCTGGAGACGTTAACATATGCCAATACCGCACTGTGTATATCAGTGATCACAGTAATGTAGCTGTTGGAATAATTCCTTCACTGATGATTGAAATTCGACAGCAATTCCGGCATAATTAATGTATAGAGCGGTTGTGGCTATAGATGTTTAAAATTGGCATTACGGTACATATTACATGGACCAACAGATCAAGGCAGCTGTCGGATTCTTCCTGATATACCTTCCCCTTGATTAATGTAATGCTATAGCAACTCTATGATGACATGGAACAGTGCCATTATAGATCGAGGTAACAACTACAGAGAACGCACTACTGGGTCCAGCTACCATGGCTGTACCTTAGCCGTTGGAATAATTTGTACCCTGATGACTGGAACTCCTCTACCATTCTAGAATGGTGAATGTGTAGATCACTTATTTCTTTAGATATTTACAATTGTCAGTACGGTACTGAGTTCGCCCACGGACAGAACACCTTTTCCGGTAGGTTAGTCTGTTCGTTGGTGCTTTCAACACTATAAAAACTAGAGAATCATCAACGGATGGAGCAACTGTCGCAGGAGATACTGACATATGTCAATACAGTACTGAGCATAGCCATCAACATAATTCTACATCCAGTGTACATCAATGCAGTACTGTGGTAAGCCATCTGCAGAGTTCTACAGCAGTCGTATATACCTACTCTCGGTTCATCTGAGTTATATTGTGATTCTAGACGGATCAATGCACAGATCGGTTATAGTTACGAATATTTACAATTTTCAATGCAGTGCAGAGTACAGCCGCCATTACTGTATCATAGCCATTGGATTAATCTATACACTGATAACGTAAATACTGAAGCAATTCGGGAAATATCAATTCATAGATTAATTATCGCTGGCGACATATCGACTTGACAATACGTTACCCGGAACAGACATCAACACATGACTATATCCGTTGAACTAATCTATTCACTGATGACTTTAATTCTGTAGCAATTCTTCAGTGATAAATGGATAGTTAAATTACCATTTGAGATATAGGAGTTTCACAATGCAGTTCTGATTGTAGCTACCTAATCTGTGCTCTTTCCGTTGGACCCTTTAATTCGCTGATCATCTGAATCGCTTTGCAATTCATGTGTGATTAGGCGATAAATGAATTACAGCAGGCGATATTAACAGACTGCAATGCAGTTCCGATTATAACCACCAACGCAGTACTACGGCCACTGGATTAATCTATTCCCTGTCATCAAATCAGTGCAGCAATTATAGAAAGATAAAAGGATAGATCATTTGCAGCCAGAGATGCTGGCAAATGGCAATATATTACAGAGAATAGCAATCTACAATATACCACAGCAAGTGGATTAATTAATTCCGTGATATTCTGTGTTGTTCAGAAGCTCTAGAATGTTCAATGGATAGAGTAATTGTTGCTAGGGTCGTTGACAAATGTGTATATACTACTGAATGTAGCCATCTCCACAGAATTATATCCGACGGTTTGACCTACACAATGATGAATTGATTCCATAGCTACTCTATAGCAATCAATGTATACATCACTTGTGTCTCGAGTACGTTACAGTTGACTACACGGTATTATGTACAGCCACCAATACCGAACTATAGCCATTGGATTAATCTATTCACTCACGACTTTAGTTCCGTGGAGATTCTCAGAATGTTGAAATGGTATATCAATTGTAGTTGGAGATATAAGCAATTGATAATAGGCTGCTGATTGTAGCCATCAACATAGTTCTACAGACATATTAGACAGTATTATCCTATTCCCTGCTCATCTACGTTCTTCAGCAATTTCCGAATGAATAACGCTATTGACTGCATAACACACAATTCACGCGTTTTCAGCGCAGTTCAAAAGCAGCTTCAACGATTTTTTATGGAAATACCGATTTTCTGCGATGTAGTCATAGCATTGCCGACGAACTGAGCGAAGCTGCACACAATTGCGTTATTCACTGAATAACACATCTTTCACGCATTCTCAGCGCAGTTTAATACATCTGCCTTTCCAGTGCCAAAGCCTCTTGTAAAGGCCGCGATGACGGGTCCCGTTTCCGAGTGCACAGCTTCCGACCGGAACGGAACGTATGAGGGAGCCATATTGGCGAGAGGAGGAGCTTGGTCAATCTCGCGCGCCGATCACGTTATTCTCGTCTCGCGATCCTGGCTCTTCGATCTCCAATGATTGTCCTCTCGGCACGCTGTTGCCTTGCGTGTCACGTTTATGATTATTAACCATTTGCGCTCCGAAGAATTTTCGCGATGAGCACGTATAATTTCTGAACTTTTCTCGTATGTAGTAATGTATTAAGGTTGTTGACATTTATTGTGAAAGGAAAATATGAAATCACGAGTACTTCATTTCCTCATGTCGCATGAAGTTGCTTCTATTTCAGTTATTATCATATGTTCGTCACTTTAGCTAAACAAGGATGTTAGCATTGCGGGTAACATGAGATAACCTTCCTCGAATTCAGTATGGACACTTCTTGGGTTTCAATTTGTGAACTTTACTCTCATGGCTGACATTGTTTTTATATTATTACCCTGATGCTTCTATGTAGATTACTCGCTGCCTTACAATCTCCTTAATTGTTTCGTTTGGCACGGCAATCGGTCTGTTGGTACGTTTTGCATAAGGATACACTTTACCATTGCTAATGTGTCTACATAGCTTCGTCTGGGAATATTCATTACAATTTCGGGTCCTTTAACTTTGTCATATTCCTCACACCTCTCAATTAACTGTACGGTGCTTCACATTGTTACAAATTTCACGACTAACTTTCGAACCAATTACAGCTTATTCCAAGTTTGCACACATAAAAGCAACACCATACAAATAAAATCGCAAATTGTCTGCCCGAAATGTAATTCATTACATTTTTGAAGTGTTTATATCGGCACCAAAAGAAACATTTCTCACATTCAATTATTGTTATAATTGTCGCATTCAAGATTTGTAACGATAACTATCATAAGTTGTCTGTAATTGTTTTCTGAATTAAACTACAACTAAATTTCAATTCACTTACGTTCAATCATACAGTTCACTGCGTGGGCCACACATATTTAATTACCAAGCACTCCAATTGAAGTTTCAGTTACTGATTGTTTAAATCGAATTTCTGGTGGGACATTCCCGACGATTTTAAAGTAGATAATGCAAGCAATTTCATTCAATTCGTGGGACCTGTATTCCATATCCAAACTATGGGAATGCATTTCGAAACCATCTTTTGCTTGGCAATCATATCTTCATCTTCCATAGGCTTACCTTTTCCCATAAATGTTCAATACTTTAATAAAAGACCAGCAAATGCAATAAAATTATGATAATTTAAAGAAAACGGGATAAACTCTGATTAACTGGTACACGAATTAAACTGAACGATGTATCCGCTAGGAATCTCACATTCCATAATAGCCACTGTTCGGCTAAGTACGTGTAGATCATCGTACTTTAAGTTAGAGAACCAATTGTCGATCGTGATAGCTCTAGACGTATGTGTGTAATTGGAGAATATATATACGCCCGTTTAAATACTGTGAAAAAATGAACGTACCTTCTTCATGAAGTTGGTAAAAATTAATATTTGTATTATATTAATATTTTTGAAGTATATTCTTCCGTACATTGCAAATATTCTTTTATTTATACGCATACATTAGGGATTATACGAATAGCCTTCTATCCAGTTGAAGCTATATTATAATCATACAATACGGATAGTTGCACTTTAAGTCTTGTATATTACGGAGAGGTCTAAAAACAGGATAACATCGGAGAGCTTTCTACTGCTATGCATCCTTGTGATAAATTATGTATCCTAGCGTTTCCAGTAGGTTCCTGATGATGTAAAACTTCTTAAGGTCTAGTAGCTGTTGTCAACTCCTATCGAAAATTTGAAAACTTTGCCAATAAACCATAAACCTCAATGGAAGAATAGTAGTGTTCCACGTGACATCATGATACTATTTTAAGAGGAGAATGGAATATAACTAGGCTAGCTAATTCCGTATAACAAAGCATTGAATGAGAATACAGAAGTGAAGTCAATTTAAGTAACAACATATGTCAAAGCAACAGATTCAACTGTATTCCGAGCTATCTAGCACAGGGTTCTAAGAATCCGGGCATCCTAGTTTAAATTGCACACTGGTTCTTTAGGAAAACTACGTTACCTGTTATTACGCTTAGCTTCAGGGCATATTGGAAAGCGCAAGTTAGTTTCATATCATAACTGAGAATTCATACAAACATCAAGCATTTTAACAACGTCAGAATGAACGAGGGAAATCTCTGGTACTCTTCTTGTTTTTAAATGGCACAAACGCCTAGCCAATTTTTCTGATATATGGGAGAAACATTCAAACAATGTTCCAACTTCTTATTCGAAACGATACTGCTTTCTTCATGTACAAAAACATGAAACTGTTATTGCGTACCACTCAGTTATTAATAGAGTGATTATCATTGTCAACAATATCTAACCTACCATATGTATATTTAGCCAATCCTTTCACTCTATAAAACAGCTGTCATATCACACATCTCTGTAGAAAATCCTTTTATTCTTATACTTATACATATCACGACACTTTGTATATTTGTATTTATTTATTTTCATATTTACTTCCTTGCTTTACATTTAGTTTCCCATGTAACCGTTAATTTTGAGCCTCTCTGTAACAATTTTTTTGTAGTCGTTCGGATCTGCTATTCCCGTGTGGAAAACGCAATAAATAAATAAGCTATGCGTTAATAAATTCTACGACATTGAGGAATAATTCGTGCCAACTATCAAACCACATTAAACTGTATAGTTAACAAATATTCCAAGCTTTTTACAACGAATAATGAAAATACTGTGAAATAGCAATATAAACAGCAAATTCAGACCATCAGCCAACATTAATTAAAATAACGAATTGCATAGCACTTCAATGCATTTAGCAAAATTACCAAGAACCACGAATCCAGCAAGAAATCCTAGCCATACGTATAACCAATCCTTCCCATAACAAGCAACCCTATATGATAGGACGGACATGGAAGCAAAAGGCGTCCAAGGATATCACGGGGGTGATCCCCGGTGGAATCTTTAACGCAAGGCAGATCATACCCATGGCTCCCCGAGATGGAATCTGAACCCAGATCTGGTATTCCTGCCAGTTGCTGTATCTGCTTGGTTTCTTGCTTTTCCGATTCGAAAGAGTGCCAAATGCATTGGAATCAAATCCGCGGAACTATGTGTCTTCGTTGGCGCGCCCGTTTTCCCGGAGAATGCTGAAACTCTGGCCGCATCATGCCGATAATATTGTACATTTTCGCCAGGACAGGCGTATACAAGCGTTACTAATTTCCGTTCCGCGCCAGTAAGCACCTATGCTGGCAGGGTTTCACGGAGGAATTGGAATTAGACCGTGGAACGAGTTTCATCGACCGAGCGCATGTTCAACTCTTTGCCCTTTCTTAAAGCTCTGTGCGGGGCATCGGGTGATAATTAACACGAGGAATTATTCTATTCCGTCATTCCACGCATCTCCATTCGATATTTAACGCTAAACCTACAACTGGTATATTGACTCACGTACTTGGATGGGCAAGAATGATTTGAAAAGATATAGGAAAGTTAATTTAACTTGTATAGGAAGCAACATCACGCAAACATGTGACGAAAACAACGATCGATACAATGGGGAATTTCTAGTGAAGGGTTTGGAAATGGTTTTGGACTTGAACTTCGGCAGGCTTAATGTTCGAATTAATGCTAATTTTCAACAGTTCGCGATTAATTCCTTACAACCCGATATATTTAAGAGAAACCGAGCATACTTACGTAACTCAATTTTAATTGGTAACCTACGTACTCATTTTGTTCTATATTAAATTTCGCCAATTTCTAGGACCTGCTCAAGTGTTCCGCGCGTTGAAAAAGGCTCCATGTGATATCAGCCCAATTCGGGTGCTATTGATATTTATGGAATTTAGTATGAGAATCTCACGACGATGTAGACTCGTTATCATATTGTAAGCCGATAGCGCCATACGCTACCATGTATACCGTTTGCATAGTTTCGTGACCCTTACTTTCGCATACCGGCATTGAATTTGTATTTACACTGTCATACTGTAGAGGACAGAGGCAGCTTCTTGCTGAAAATATGTAAAAATTTTAAGACTGGTAGTTTCAATGAAAAAATGTCCATTTTGCATTACGTTCAATACGGCTTATAAGACTGCTAAAGTCACGTCATGAATGTTAATGGGCAAATTTTCGTTTCCAAGTAATTTCAGTCTCAATGAAGGCTATTCCATCGACATATAAATAATTAAAGAATTTATACAGCAGGGTATCTACAGGATGCAATTCAATTAACACGCACCTGCCACACTGAATAATGACAAGTAAAGCTTTGCCTGGACTTTAAAGTAACAGGAAACAATTTCGGAGTTTAATGGAATAATTCTTTCGGAAAGAAATTACCTTGCAGTCAGAAGTCGTATACTAAATTCCATTGGGTATCTACAGTGGTCCAATGTTCCCTGATTCGGAGGCGAGGAATAAATTTCTAAAAGAAACAGGTTTCCTAAGGCTTACCCAATCTCTTAACCGTATACCCGTCTCCGCCTTCGACCACAAAAATGTCCAACCAAAAATTCGGCCGATGAACTCAGGGGAACGGCTTTACCCTTTATATAGGGCATACAAATGATATTCTCGGATCTCTTCTCGATAAGTTATAACTGCTCAAAGGTTAAGGTAGCGTAGTTCCACTTATGCATCTGGTTGCATGTAATGAAAAGTCATTGAGCGGAGAAACAAGTTGCTAGATACTCTGTTGTACCTATGAAGATGCATTCGATGCAAATACGGTGATTACGACGCCGGAATATAGTAATACCGTCTCGGTAGGATGCATAGCGAACGCTAACGAACGGGTACTTTCCAATTGTAGACGGCGAGACTAATATATACGCCGCGAGCGGGCGACTAGCGATAGGTCACGCTGCTCCATCAGAGCATTGTTCTAATTATTTGGCCCTATTACCGTTTGTATGCATGCGAGCAGCATGATCTCCGGCGAGCGTGTTCCACTCTACGACATAGCGGCGTTTGCCTTTAAAGAAAGTACAATCCGACGCAACCTTCCAGCAATTTTCATACGGAGCATCGTGTCTGTTATTGATTCCTATCATCGCGGGAAAAACGGGCGAATAGACACGTCATTTGACGAAATATGAGTGACTGGAATACGTTCGGCTGCCCCAAATGAATCCGTTCGATCCGTGCTTGACGGAACCATTAACCAGAGCTTTCTGCTGCAACGCTTACTGCCTACAGTATACATGCTCATTTTGTTTCTTGGATTTCGTAAGCTCGATGTCTTAATTATTCTGTATTAAGATCTAGTCTCTCGGGGAGTAATGCTATTATAATTATTATTAACTGTAATTGGTGCAGCATGACTTTATCGTCTATGTAAACAGTTGGAACGACCAGTCCCAGCAATTACTCCGGGAATTGATAATTTTGATTTTTATTCGGACAGTATGCTGTATTAATATTATACATATATAACGTGTTTGTGTGTAGCTTTTCGTAGAATCACGATAAAGTATTGTAAACAAGATTTTCTAGCCTCCAATTGATCTCTGCTGGTTTCCAAATGCCATACCCATTTAAAAGCGTGCAAAATTACGCAGTTTTATAAGAAAATTGAAATGAAAGAACGGAGGGCTCGAAATTTTCATAACAATATTATATTAATTGCATAACGAATACCAGAGGGAAGGAATGTCCTACTTAAAAGTACTTTAAGTAAGCCTCTATAACAAGAGAAGTTATTGCAAAGAGTGAGAAGATAAAGATAAAAAGTGAATTATTTATAACCTACCATATATCTTCCAAACTATATCGATACCTAAAAGAAGAAATATTTAGAGATTCTTCCATGTCAAACTTAAAAGTCCCATTTCCCTTCTTATCCTCCACGGTGTTCTACTTTCACACATAACTCTACCTAGTCATATATAAAAGAAAAATTTATTTCCTCCCATTCCTTATATCGACACGAATGAAGAATATTTCCATTTAGTTCTAAACGTACAATGGATTAAGTTTCTATTCAAAAAGTTTTAGATAAAAATTTCGTATTACTGAATATCCCGATTTTCCTTCCAATATTGTAATACAGTCAATATTTCAGTATTTTCATTCAGAACATATTTCCAATATTCGGAATAAATGTTCTTAATGTTGAAGTTACTGAATATCTAAATTACTAAATTACTCAGTTACTAAATTGTAGGATGGCGAAAGCTAGAATTGTGAGACCATAGATTGACAAAACAACAATCACAGGATGACGCCATCTCAAAATTCA
This sequence comes from Eufriesea mexicana, assembly GCF_001483705.2. Taxonomy (NCBI): domain Eukaryota; kingdom Metazoa; phylum Arthropoda; class Insecta; order Hymenoptera; family Apidae; genus Eufriesea; species Eufriesea mexicana. The sequence goes on along the minus strand of NW_016940910.1, from coordinate 34,756 downwards.
TATAACTATTTTGTCGAAGGTAAGGACACAAAGATAACGGAACGAAAACGCACAAAGGCGCATTCCGAATTATCTCCCTTTGGAACACGAAGCCGTTCACGCTCGTGCCGGTCACAAAATAACCTCTCCATATTCCTCTAGAAAATACTGATCGGTATATAAGTTGCCCCTGTTGACAATCGTCGATTCATGGTTTCTTCATGGAATGGTACTCTACTCTATCCTAGATATGACAGACAAATAATTAATCTTTATTCAACGTAAATAGCAAGGAATACTGTCCTTTTATGCGAAAAGATTGCGAAACGAGAATAGTCGACAAATTTATAATTGAGAAGTTGATATGGAATGCCAAGGGCAGAAAAGAAACTCATTTCTCCTGAGAGAAATTCAGAATTAGTCTTTTTAAAATTGAAATTGCCATGCTATATATGATTAATTTAAAACTCGTCATTATAAAAAATTTATGTTGCGGGATAATGGAGCAAAACGGAGAGGGGTCGACCTTTTATAGGAAAATTTGAGATTTGAGGGTAACCGACGAATTTAGAACTGATTTGTTGAAATGTAATACTGATTGGAGGGGAAGGAATTCTGAATTAATCTTCTTAATATCGTAATTGCTGCTATAAGCGGCTGATTTAAAATTCGTCACTACTCAACACTAAGGATAAAGAATGTTGCTACGAATGATCTTCAGCGATACCCAACGAAGATATAACCACTGTGGGGAATTATTGAAGATATTAGTTCCAATGTATCTCAATTTTGAAACAACTTCTCCATTAATGAATATTCATGGTTATTTCTAACCTTTAAATCGAAGATTCCTTTCTAATCCGTAATTCAGTTCTTTAACAGATAAAGACTAACGAATATAATAGCGCAACATTTGACTATGCCTTGCTATGGAATATGAGTGAAGCGTATGTATTCCATGTCAAATTTTTCAAAATATACATTTCTGTTCTACACAATGATATACTATTGATATACTAATAATATACTATTAGTCCCTTCCCAAACTTTTCATAAAATTCAGAAATTTCTATTTTTGCCTTGTAATAAGGAAGTCTAATTATTTCTAGACTGAAGTTGGAACTTATATACTTCACAAAAGGAACAGCAATTCCTGTTCCGGTGCGTTAATACAAGATAATATTAATTAATCGATGCACCTTTCAAAAGAAAATTTTTAAAATAGAAAATGATAGCCTTAATTTAAATTGAGAAATACTTAGCCTTTCGTTCAGAAGGATTTTTCGCCTTGACATTGCGCAAGGGGTTGGTGAAAGGGAAATAGTATCTCGTGAAGGGCTGTCGTTAGGGAATTGCTGTAAGTCAGTGCATGGTCACGTTATTCGGTACGTTTGCCGAGTCACGTTACATTGATGAGTTGTGGAGTCCTTTGGAGGAGATTTCACACCGAACAGCCGGAGGCGAAAAATCAGCATGTGTTTTGCATTACAAGCTTTACGTTAAAAACAGGCCTGCGTACCGTTCATTATGCACCGCATTTCCTATGGTGTACAAATAAAACTCACTAACAACGCCTGCACTCCTACCGATATATTTCCCATTATTTACGTCTCAAGCTCCCTTATTCGAATCATGATTTATTCCCTTAAACAACATATTCATTTAAGTGTAACTTAATTCCTTAAATTTTAATAAAATTCATTTTCCTGACATATTTGTCATTTAAGACACTGATGTCTGTTCAAGCAAAGCTAAACTATTTATTGCTGATATTCATTATCGTCTACGTTTTGTAATTTTAACTATTTGATCAGGGACTGAATTTCATTAGCAGAGTATACATTCAAAATTTTGAAACGTGTATTATTCTGATGAAGAAGAATTGCAACAGAAGCGTGGGAATTAAAATAAAATTTAGATGCCGATTTTTAACATTGTTTCTTGGCGGAACACGATCTACAGATTTTTCGAGTGTTATCACATTCGTCTGTAAAAAAGAGAGCTAGAATATTCAAGATATCAGGAATTGCCTGCGAAGCGAGTGAGGTGTGTGCCCGCGTTACGTGTAAAACGTTAACAAAGGGGAATGTAACCACGTTTAAGAATAGTGTACATTAAAATTACGTATTTCATAACTTTCTTTCCAACTCGACCCGGCGGCCATCACCAGCGTGTCGTCCGCGTAACACGTCAGGCTTAGGCCGCGGGGGAGGGGAGTGCACAACACGGCGTCGTACGCGAGGTCCCAGAGGATCGGTCCGATTACCGATCCCTGTGGAACCCCGCAGTGCGTCGCACGCAGGACGCTCGAGTCTCGTCCGGGATACTAAGACTAACGAATATAATAGCGCAACATTTGACTATGCCTTGCTATGGAATATGAGTGAAGCGTATGTATTCCATGTCAAATTTTTCAAAATATACATTTCTGTTCTACACAATGATATACTATTAATATACTAATAATATACTATTAGTCCCTTCCCAAACTTTTCATAAAATTCAGAAATTTCTATTTTTGCCTTGTGATAAGGAAGTCTAATTATTTCTAGACTGAAGTTGGAACTTATATACTTCACAAAAGGAACAGCAATTCCTGTTCCGGTGCGTTAATACAAGATAATATTAATTAATCGATGCACCTTTCAAAAGAAAATTTTTAAAATAGAAAATGATAGCCTTAATTTAAATTGGGAAATACTTAGCCTTTCGTTCAGAAGGATTTTTCGCCTTGACATTGCGCAAGGGGTTGGTGAAAGGGAAATAGTATCTCGTGAAGGGCTGTCGTTAGGGAATTGCTGTAAGTCAGTGCATGGTCACGTTATTCGGTACGTTTGCCGAGTCACGTTACATTGATGAGTTGTGGAGTCCTTTGGAGGAGATTTCACACCGAACAGCCGGAGGCGAAAAATCAGCATGTGTTTTGCATTACAAGCTTTACGTTAAAAGCACGCCTGCGTACCGTCCATTATGCACCGCATTTCCTATGGTGTACAAATAAAACTCTCTAACAACGCCTGCCCTCCTACCGATATATTTCCCATTATTTACGTCTCAAGCTCCCTTATTCGAATCATGATTTATTCCCTTAAACAACATATTCATTTAAGTGTAACTTAATTCCTTAAATTTTAATAAAATTCATTTTCCTGACATATTTGTCATTTAAGACACTGATGTCTGTTCAAGCAAAGCTAAACTATTTATTGCTGATATTCATTATCGTCTACGTTTTGTAATTTTAACTATTTGATCAGGGACTGAATTTCATTAGCAGAGTATACATTCAAAATTTTGAAACGTGTATTATTCTGATGAAGAGGAATTGCAACAGAAGCGTGGGAATTAAAATAAAATTTAGATGCCGATTTTTAACATTGTTTCTTGGCGGAACACGATCTACAGATTTTTCGAGTGTTATCACATTCGTCTGTAAAAAAGAGAGCTAGAATATTCAAGATATCAGGAATTGCCTGCGAAGCGAGAGAGGTGTGTGCCCGCGTTACGTGTAAAACGTTAACAAAGGGGAATGTAACCACGTTTAAGAATAGTGTACTTTAAAATTACGTATTTCATAACTTTCTTGTTGAAGCAGATGAAGAAAAACAACTCACATCCTTCTCTCGCTGAAAGTTCTACATCCCTTTCTACCACACTGTGCGTAACTGTGGAAATATAGTCATCACTATGAAGGACCTCTGCTTTGATTATTGCAAGTTGAATTTGTAGAGGGTGTTAATCTTTGACGTATAAGATATGGAGACAGTTATTTGGGAAATTAAATTTGGAAATCTGCTCGTTTGGAGGTTTTGTAATAAGAAGTAGCAATCAGTATCTAAGGAATAAGAAAGGAAAAAATGTATGATTACAATAAATAAATATTAGCGAGTCCTCCTAAATTACTGCTCACATTATCAGTAATATTAGTAACCGTGTCATTTTTATGTCATAATATATTTTGCTTCCTTTTTCAATTTTAAATGTGTAACGATGACTTTCAGAAAGATGGTTGAAAGGAAAATTGACCTACTTCAAAAAATTTTGTATGCGTGTCTTCCGATTTAATTACACCGTCGAAAATTTTATTACTTATTCTTCTGATTAATATTGTTCTGGCACGGCATGCACGCAATTAATAAAAAGTTTGAGAGAAGAATATTCAAAATAATATGGTAGAGAGCGCAGAATTAAAGTTTATATTTGAAAGATATATGTGGGGGCAATCTTTCCAGTTAAAATATGGATTTAAAGTAACGGCTTCAAATTAACCGCGCCAGTAAGTGCTAGCGCCGAGATCAATTACTAGAGCATTCAATTAGATTATACTGAAACAAAAGGTTCGAAGCAAAAGGTTGTTAACATGTGAGTTGGGCAATAGAGATCACCTGCTCATTTTGGAGCAGGTCCCATTTTTCACTAACTTCAACGCTCCTTCTTCAGAATCACAATTAACTATCTCATCAAATATTACGTTGATCATAATTGCTACTGCTGAAAGAACATTAGAATTTCCTTTTGGTTAGTTAATATTATATTCCGTTCTTTATTATTCCTATATCTACAGTTTCTTATTTAATAAGGAATTGTTAATGAAATAGATCGCTAATTAAAATTAAAGGTTCACATACTTTATAGAGAAATTTTATTGTTATTATTTGTAATTATTAGTGTTATTACTAATTAATTCAATTAAAACGCATCCCATTTCTAAAATATCAATCCTTAGTATCAATACCGTAGGAACAATGATTCAGGTACTTATTTTAACCCACATTTTTTAAGCTTCGAAGTAGGTTAATTTTGCCATTACTATAACATCAGTCTCTGTTTCACATCTTTACTAATGTTTATCAATAACTCCAAGAATTGCATTTAATCCACTGCCCAGCAAGATACCATCGTACTGATGTATATATTATGGACTCAAGAAAGAAAATTGACAATTATGGATTACATTAATCAGAGTATCAGTATATTGCAGATAAGCTTGTTGTAATGCTGCTGTTGCATTTCTATCAAACCCCACGAGCTGTGAAGTTAGATTCCAAATCTGATGAAAGCAATTCCTACTGGATATTATTCACGGTAAAGAAGATTACTTTCGTTACAAGTAAAGGGAGGAGGATAATATTATGAGCAATCTTTCGCAGGAAAGAAGATTTAAGATTTAACACATTTCGTAATAATTATACGCCTTTGCACTTAATTTAGAAATGAAACATGCGCCTTTGCCTTATTAAATGCGTAGGAAATTGCAAATTAACTGCAATTTCATTCAATCTGGCGGGTTTACAGTTTTATTCTTTACACGCTTATATCTTTGAAACTAATGAGTTCGTTCTAGCTTTATTTATTTTTATTATTGCCTCTAACAGCACAAGACTATAAAGGAGTACTTGAATATTGTAATACTAATTACATTACGTTAAGATATTAGAATATTCTCTTTCAACCAGTAAGATGAATCAAATTCAGCATATCTAGCGGAATCGATATTTCTGGACACTTCCGTTCTCGTGATACCATCATATCTATGTATTCACAAAAAGAGTTTAACAGGGTGCTCCTGACAGAAAATACTGAAGATACGAAACAGAGAATTAAAATAACGGGTATTTACAATGAAATTGCAACACAAATGGTTTCCATAAAAACGTTACATATGTGCCCTCTGTCCTTAAATGCCTGATACTTGTGAAACTAATAAATACCTATGAACGATTCACATTAACAAACAATGTTAGGATAAATAATAATCGAAACACGATGTCATCTATACCTCAATACAAAGCTTATGATATATTTATATAACATCCTTATATCAATTTTATATCCTAAATTCGTATTATGTAAATAAAACTTAATTTCAGTACTACCAAACCCGTTAAGATAACGAATTACTAATTTCCTGTTTTCACAACTATTTAAAAAATTCTCCCATAACATCAAAATTATTCTTCATATTTATCACTAAGGTAAGACAATTATCATTTATACCCTCTTATCTTTATTGAATTGCCTCATATAATATGTATACTATATGTAGACGTAGTTTGCAACCCGGAAGCACGATTATTATACACAGGACACTCGTACAAATTTCTGCATATGATCTTTGCGTCCCGAATCCACTGCTGAAGTACACCTAATCGAGAGTATCTAACAAACAGGAAACAACCCTTGACGCAGATACGTCTACGTAAATGTCCCAACAATTTCCATCAAGTTATGAGTAAGATAACCAATGTCCAAATACGAAACACTAATACTCAATGGTTAACCGCCGGATAACTGTAAAACCGAAACAGAATAGGTACTTCACAGCCTGCATAACTACTGGACTTCGAATCCGCGACCATTTAAACGCCCGGCACTCCAAAATGAAAGAGGAGGAAAGAAGATCATTTTATTATACATTTTATTCCACATTCTGGTATTACCTGTCCATGAGGAATCGACCACTGCGGTTAGATATCACGTCGATGACACCCCTCGTTTCATATTCGTCAACCATCCTTCGCTCGACTGTGAATAAGTTAGAGTTGTACCGTTTCCTTTGTGCAGTGTGTCGCTAGAAGGTCGGAATCTTGATATGCATTAACGCCTCTTATTTACTGTAGTCGAATCGTAAATCTCGGTTGAGGATTCTGTCGTCGAATCGATTAAATCCAATTTACTTTGTGACGATACTTGGACAAATACATAGTAAGTGCAGAATTAGACTCAGAAGGATCCAGCGAACAAATTTTCTGGAATACCTGCAACAAGACAGATCTTGTCGGTTATAATAATTGCAGTAACAATTAACCCACTGCACTTTAGAAACATTTTTAGTTATTCGATCTACAGCGAATCCAATCAAACGTTTGCACTGGGAGACACTTTAGAAACAAAGATTTTGTTTCGAAAAGAACAATGGAAGATGTTTGCGAGTTTCCTTCAAGTGCTGTCTTATTCAGTACTTTCATTTTAACTGGATACTGAAAATAATAACAAATAACAAATTGCAGGTCGACGACGTTGACCTAGTGGTACAAGCTGTGAGCAAAGGGTTGAGGAACTTTTCCTGGCCGTAAGTTGTGAATAACATATTCAATTAATGCTGTAGCATTAAAAATACTTATATCATTATCTTACCATTATGCAAGGAAGGTAATATGATAGGAAAATTGTAGAAAGCGAGTAAATAACTCATTCAGAGGTATGGGTAAATTTTCTATAAGTAACGGGTCAATGATGAATCTAACAGAATCTATGTAAACAAGTGTAAAATATAAACATAAACTATATCCCCACCTTCACACATATACTTGAAACGACATATTTCCGACCGTTGAATTTTTATAATGATATAGCCATTCCTTAACCTACGCTAATATTATAGTGCATATTTACATTAATTATGCGTGCATTTTTCAAATTAGACTTTGACAAATCCTAAGGTTCGCTTTCTTTGATTCTACCGTATATAAGCTTTTCAATTTTCGCAATCACTTCATTTCCCTTCGCATGACTCTTCATCCCACAGCACCTGCATACCATAGGTTCACGCGAATTTTCAAAATAATTTGAGTTTCGTTGTATCTATCGCTTCTTATTTACATATTTTCTAAGGGAGTACAAACTGCTACATTAATACCATAAACAAATACAGATTTATGAATACCTTGCACCATGAAAGTTCTTCAATGATTCACAATGATGTGCTTATTTCATAGTGAAACAAACGCTATTCGAGGCAGGCAATTTTGCTTGAGGAAGGGAAGGGAACTATAGGTATACGTTCTCTCGCCTATCCATATTTCTTCTGAGGGAAGAAAACCAAGGAACGAACTGCAGATGATTTATCCCTTTATAGCGACGCCAGTAGAGTGCAGAGGATTTGTGGCCCTCTTGACGCGTACGCATTTATCACAGTCGAAATCAGGTTCAACGTGCGAGGCTCTACGTACATGTTCGAATCCAGGACTGAGGCCAGGGCGCCAGCGTGCGTCTTTCTGAGTGGCACGTGGAAGCGTACGAGCAATTTCGTTCCAAGAATTTCTGTCCCAACTGAGAGATGGTAACTACAATCAGAATCGCACGTTTGACCACCAACGATAAGCTCCTCCTTCGCGTTTCCTCATCTCGTTGCGGCAAAGACATACCACCATACTGCCCGATTATGCCCGTGCTGGAAGAATCGATACACATTCACGTGTATTATTTCGACGTCATTGGCTGAGTAGATGGTAGACGGGTTATGTTACGAGGATAAATTTCGGAATAAGAACTGGACACGCGGTGGAGCATCATCTGAGTATGCATATGACAATGTATATTGGAAGAGCACCTCTATGAGGAAGAGATGAGGAATTCTTCGGGAAAATTTTTATGAAAATGAGGGTACACGTGATTTTCTAATGGAGAACACCAAGGGAGGAGTACTGGGTGTTATGAGCCGAGTCTACGATGGGAGGCTCTGTTAAATTGGAAAACTTCGCGGTGTAAGTTTGAAGCGGAACGGGAAGATGATAGTTGGACCTTCGGCTCTGCTTAAGTATATTTGAAACGTATACTTAAATATATTATGTATTGACTGTGCAAGTATGAGAACTAATATCAATCGAATGAAATAGTCTGTGGACTATGAACCGAATGGATGATTAAGTCGACACCTTGATGGACGGTTGTAAATAAATTCGAAATGTATAGGGAAAAGCGTGGTATCTGGGCCGAAACACCTTGGCATTATGTACTTCATTGCTTCCAAATATGACTAACTATCAATATTTAAGAATGATATCAAGTGTACTTAGCTACCATTATTATAAGCTATCTATAGGAAAATATCATTTGCCACTTAATTTTTAAAGAGCAAATTAAATTTGCGGTCAAATATTATATGAATTATTTAATTTACTGTTAATAACAAGTTGCTCAGTACATGAATTTTTAATAAAATTGAAAAGAACGAGAATACCTTACAATACTCAGTTACAAATTTCTCGTATCACTGAATAAGTGATTTTGATAATGGAATACTAGGGTACGCCGTCCAATAGGTTTGAACTTCTTAAGTCTGTGATAACCGTTTGGTAATTCTTTTAGAGTTTGCTTCATTAAATACGAATGCATAATCCCAGTTGCCCTAGTGCCTTCAGATTTGAAAATAGCTGCGTTTATGCAAGAATAGGCAGTGAGGACGATAGGAGGTTCATTCCTGCCTTAAAAATCAAATGAAAGCATCCCGAGTTAGTCAGTGCCTCTATTTAAAATTATTTTTGCTTCTGAATAATTAGAAATAGCGATCAGAGCCTAGAAATAACGCTCCGAGCATAATTCATACGAACATTCATGGATTTTTATGAAAAGTTTATTATATGACACGAATTTGCTTCACAGTGCAGTACTCTGCACATTACTATGAAGAAGAAGCCACCCATAAGTATTATTATGATGATGTACAATACTGATGGAACGGTAAAATATATATCCTCGGACTGAGGAACATTCACATATAAAGTAATACGGTTAAGCTAACATAAAGATGTGTACAGGAGAATTCCTTAATTTGGAAAACCCGTAAATGGTAACACCTATTTTGCATAAAATATTAAATTTGTTGTTATCATCCAACTGATATTGTTAATATCAAATAACCCGAATCATACATTTGCAACAGAAATAGAAAAAGGAAAGAAGACATCGACTGTTGCAGAGAAAATGTAATTATTAACGAAATCGACAAAATTCTATAATCCTCGGGTGATTACGGAGACCGATTGTGGGCCATATAGAAGGGGAACCGCGCGGCTTCTCATGTCCATACCTTGTGGAGCTCGGACGAGGTGCCCCGTTGTCTGGACCAGGCGCTTCCTGGACAATACCAGCGGGAACTTGGCGACAGTACCGTGGGACAGAGGTGAGCAGCTGTCTATGCCAGGTAGGATTTTGTAAGTCAAATATATTAAAGTCTTCTTCCGGTTTTATATTCTCGTTTCTATTCACATATTTCGCTGTCGTTTTTAATGTCTCATCGTTCCCAATACAAATCAGCTCTCTTCCAGGACTAACCTACATATCTACTATATAGGTTTATTATATGAATTCGCTGGTTGGAATTCAGTTACCGTTCTTACGTCTTTATAGTAACTTCTAAGGTTTTGATGAGCTCGTCGTCGTAGTGGTTGGCAGTGGCATTGGGTGGTGATGTTGTGAGGTGGAGATGAATGGCGCTCATTGCCTAGATCTTCTGGCTAGTGGATAGCCATTGTCCAATCCACATGTACATCACACCCCATACTTGTTTCATTTCAGATTCCACCTATACTGTTTCCGAATTATTTCATCGTTGGTTTGTTGTCTCGAAATCGGTTCTACTTCATCGATGGGCTGTATCCGTCTCATCGATGGATGATTCATTCCACTTCTTTAACGCTTGAGGTTTCCCTTCATCTTGCGTCTATTCCTTCCGTGTATATAATCCCTCTTCTCTTGGCTTCATACTTAAATTATTATACTGTCATTTCAGATTTCAGGTTTCCCAAGATTTATTCTGGAAGACTACGTTGGACGACGAGGGATGTGTGCGTTTAGACACAAACAGGTACAAGGTACAATACATAGTTGGTCGACGAGCGATGCTTGCGTTTATATCTAAGTCGTTATAAGCAGTTTTATGATAAATTACTAGGATAAATGTCACGTGCGCGTTATATGCAGAAGGGTTAGCTACATAACTTAGAGCGATGACATCTATTCCCTATGCTTCCTCTGTTATCACTCTCGTTTACCAAATAGAACATAACTGTTCACCTGATAATCGCGATCGTCCTTAAGTTCCAGTTAGTCTACGCAGCGTACTACCGAGTAGTCGATATTTCCATGCATCGTGAGCCAGCGTCACGACTCGTCTCAAACGCACATTCACGCCACTGTCAACCTCGCCATGCATCGGATTCCAGGATGGCCTTCGTGACGCTGTTCCTTCTGTGGTGAATGCTAGTTTCAGCAGCCCTGGTCGTACGCTGCTAGGGTATAGGCCTGTAGTTGGTCCGGCATGTGCCTACGGTTATACTATTTGGGATGATCATGTTCTGCTCCTTGGGGCAGGATTAGGTAATGTCTGCTCGCCTGCAAGGCCTCAATGGTCCCACGTGGCTGCTTTGGGACCTTCTTTGGCTCGGGGAATACATTGGTTCACAGCTAAGTCATGGCAAAGTCGGCCATCTTCGAGGTGTGCTAGGCCCGATCGCGATGCCGATCCTGGTGCGTCTTGTACACTGATTTACGAATCGTATGCTAGTCGGTTTATTGAATAATCGCGAACACGTTCGTGCCCGGCGCGATTATGTTATAATTCTTCCCTGAAATCGTTCTTCAGACCTGATTCCCAAATTCTTGAGAACATAGAAATATTAGAGTCTGCTGAAATGTAGCATACTAGCGTTGCATCAAAAGAGTATAAGTATTAGTATACAATGCCGAAATCCTTTTTGTAGGACACGAAATATAGTAAGGTTCAGTGGCATCAGTTTAACTGCTTGCGCTCCAAGTTAGATTAGATACATTTGAAGCTGATGCTACGGGTAGTTTTCGTCACTAGGGCGAACGACGTTTCTCGATACGTAGCCACCTCCACGTTGTGTGTCCTGGTAATCTGTATCGCTTTCCAAAGGGCAATCTTAGGAAAATTATGCCATGCTAAAGGCTACGTACAAAGTCTACGACATTTGCTATACATTGGAAATTTTCAATGTTCTTCTTGCTCTCCGAAATTATAAAACGATCAGAAACTTTTCCAGTGGAATTTAAGAGATTAAATTCGGCTCGTGTTTGACACATACCATTTTATCGACAGGACATCAATACTAAAAGATATTACTGTAACTAGGAGTCTGAGACAGTTATGCATTCCGTCGTATGTTGACAGTGAAATACGAACATACTTATCAACATGAATTTTAAAAGGAACTTATGCTTAATGAAATGAAAATTCAAGATCCATTGTACCTGTTTAACTTATTATGCTACAGAGTTGCGGGGTCTTAAATTAATATTAGTATCATTAATTATAAATCCTTAATTACATCATTTCAACCAAGTCCTCGAATAATTATATATAGCGTTGAATTTTCAGCTACATACATTAATTTCAAGCCTAATATTAACTATACCTTTAGGTATCTTAGTCTGCGCAATACCTTAATAGCAGCAGTGAAATGGTTGGCACGAACGTGTCAAAAACCGCGTTTCCGTGATGCCTGGCAAAGTAGGTTACGTTAAGTAAATTTCCGTAGTACCTAAGCTTCGTATGCCGCGACTAATGCAATCCTTGACGTTTCATGGAAGTGACGTAATTACGATTACCTCAGAGGGACGAGTCAAGCTGCAAGTAACGTCAGTACTACTCTCCCTTGTGTCAATGGACGAGAAAGCTTCCCCAGATACTTTCTCTCCGTTTAGGGTAATTGCGGTGGGCCGAGTAAAACAATAATCACTGAAACTTCTGATTCTTGCAAAGGTTGGTGTTCGCGGATCAATCCCTTTTTTAAAATTGGGAACCGCGACCTACGAATTTCAATCTCATTTCGTGTGCTCAGATATGCACTATTGTAGACGGTTTTAACCTTTACCGAATTTATTTACGGCATTCCCGTCAAAATGATCCTGCATAGATTTTAGAAAATGTTATCCATAACATCGTTACACAACTTCACGCCCTAACCTATGAAGGTTTATTTGCGTGGATTATTAATGGCACAACTATTCATCATACCTATTCGCGAACCTGCAATACACATCATAGCTTGTGCCACACCCGTGGCAGACCTACGTGCTTCGTAGAGTTGTACGAATTAGAAACTTACACCGTGAACGTACTAAACGGATTTTAACAATCCTCTTAGTGTCTTCGATGCACATTTTCGAAATAATAATCTAAGACCAAATTTAACAAAGTTAACAATGCTTGTTGAACTCTGTACGTCGCGGCATACAAATCTCTGCTTTCAATTAATGTTCCTAAACTAATTACCCAGTGTACCTCACGAAACTTTACATAATCCTTCGCTGAATTTGACAATATAAATCATTTCTAAAAACTTATATTTATAAATTAATTACTTGATATAGTTCGTCAAAAGCACTCACTCGAATTCTCTACAGACTCCAAAGATCTTTCACTAATGGCAAGAACAGTAAGACACATATAAACAGTATAAATCCCTATGGGTACGAAATGACTTGATATAGATACACTGTCTTAGCAATTGCCGAGAGTATGCAGTTGCTTATTGCAATGTAAACATGGTATCGCACTTTTTCCATCTTGTAGACGAAGGTTCTCGAAGGTTACCGGGAGAAGGAGGGTCGAATATTCAAAGCCCAGGTCAGAGGGGGTATCCGTAGGTAACGCGTCGGATCATTAGTGTGAGCATATATGATCATGATAACCTTTAGCTGAAGTCGATGGTTACGCCGCTTAACAGAGATATGATGTTTAGGGTCGAAGTCGTACCGGGTTGTAATTTTCTATACTGTGCTGTGCGTTGTAGTAGGCCCAGAAACAGTTCGTAACCTTTCTGTCATACCCACATATTTATGTTGTCGTTGAAAATAAATATTTCCACTGCCCAACATCTGTACTAATATCCACTTTTTTCGATCGTGACCATAATAGTGTATGCACGCTTAATTTCAATATACCGATTTAAACATTGGCGCTCGAGGGGCGCAGTTCAGTCGCCATTTCATAAGCATTTGAAGGTCGATATTCATAAATAAGTCAAATTCCAAATAATGCAACAGTGTACGAGGTTTTGAAATCAAATAACTCTTCGTGTTAGTGGCCATACGACATCTTATACCACGTCCGAAAATTATCATCAGCGCTGCAACGGAATATCCTTGAAATCCTATCCCCCTTTGGACAAAAAATCGTATCGTACAAATGGGTAATTGCCATCAATTTTGTATATGATATTTAGGCATACGTTACAGGTTGATGGTCCCAATGCTAACAATGTAACTTAATTAGTTAACAATTTCAAATTCATAGGCAGACATATAAACTCTTCACCCTTGCCATCCTTCGTCCTACCTGCAGCGCTCACAGCTTCCCTTCTCGTATTCCCAGGCAAGTTATACAACAGATATTAGGTAAAACGCAACTACATTCAAATTTTCGGCAGTTTCCAGACAAACTGTTGGCCAACTGGCAACAATCTTCGTTTGAGGTTCGCATATAAACGAGACAAGGTAGTAAACTTTGAAAACAGCGGCGAGGGTGAGAGCATGCGAGGGGCTGCTAAGATATACCCTTCCACGAATGTGGAATAAAGGCGAAAGTATGTTTGGTAAGCAAGGGGTGACCAAGAACCTTGATTACAAAATGAACACACCTCATCATCGGCAGAAATGAAATCTAAAATGGTTTGACTGAAGAACGTCCAACATTTGCTTGCTATGGCGACTCAGTATTTCCTCTGATGTATATTCCCAACCACTCTATATGCATTATCATGCTTGTTACATTTATCAACCTGCACAGTGGGGCGACTAACGGCTCTCTCTAAATTCCTCAGAGACCAAAAGTATATCCGCTGCATCTTCCGTCTTCTCTTCCAAAATTTCACATTTCCACCCTCTACACAACCCCGCTGCTGTATTCATGACCGTGATAACATCCGCAGTTCAAATTAATCGATGTTTCGACCCTAATGCGTCTGGAATTCACCGAAAGACGAAGTACAGGCTCGAAACGATTCTTAGAATTGATGGAAAGTTGATGAAGCGTAGTACCTGACCCAGTGCGTCATTACTTATGAGGGGCTCGGTCTGGGCTAAAATGAGCTGGAATTCACCTCTATAAGAAGCGCTTTCCCTCCTTCCGCTCAGCCACCACCCGCTGGATCCTCTTCCTCTCCTTCCTTCCCCTATCGTGCTCCGCGCCATTTGCACACCGAATTGACATTGCCGGACTCCTCAGTGGTGGCACGATCGACGCGCTTCCAGACTGAACTACAGTTAAATGCGTCCACCGTGTGCACCATCGACGAGGGTATTTAGACAGTTCCCAGAGATAATTTGATGCATCTCTGAGTCGCGGTAGATTTTCTCCCAAAACCTTCTTTCTTTCGTTTGGCTATGAATTTGGCGAGAAGTATGGTGACTTCAGTGGAGAATTTTGATAAAGGTTTGCTTGCAATATTGCCGCATTTCGCGAAAAATTTATTGGTAACTTTTGGTAGAAGGTTGTTTAGAAATTTGACGTATGCTCTGGTGAATTAATTGGAAATCTTTGGATGACGTTGGTTCAAAATTATACTTCAATTCTTTAGTGAAATATTGATATTCACTGACGTAATGATTATTGTAATGAATATACTTTCTTCGCTATCTGTGGCACTGTTTAATCTTTAAACGTATTATTTCTCTTACAATAGTTACGTATAGAGCAATTAATTTTGCTACACATTGAGTTCGTTCCTTCGAGTATATTTGTGTCAATTAGATGGCATGTCCTAAACGAATTCTGGCAGAAATTCGTTATCGAATGCGTTATTGATTCGGTGGAATACTGTCTCGAACGTTTTACAAGCAATCTGCACTTACAGGTGAATCGTATTGCTATCGGAGAGAAAAAGTGAGCTGCATCTATTTGTAATGATTATGTAAACGATTGACAAATATTTTTAGGAATATATTCTTTTACTTAAGTTTGAAGCGAATTCCCAGTTCACGGGTATTATCATAGCATCGCTGTACCAATTTTGGAATTAATTTAATTTCAATTTTGAGCAGAGTAAATAATTATTTCGATGATAAACCTTTCGTTTCTATGCCACCGGTAATCGGAATAATTATAATTTCTAACGCACGTTCAAGATTTATATACATCGAAATCAGAATATTGTTAAAGGATGTTTAATCAGCCATAATGGCATTAAATCGACTAACAATTTCATTTTCGGTATGTATAATTTATTTTATTTGAAGCGGGTGCTAATTTGTAGCTTAGAATTCGTTTCCCGCCTTCCAACGGAAAATAATTATCCATCTTTAGAGGTAGTCGCTAGTGTCATCTTCACAAAATAGCGCCCTATGGGCTAATGCTATGAAGAATATGAATCGCGGTGGATATTATACTCAATTACTACTGACCATGGCTAACTAATTCATCTAAAACCACATGGCTTGAAATAAATTTAGTTTCTAGGTCTGTAGAGTGCATTAACTTCGGTGGTCTGTAATCTTGCGTTTACCCCAATGCAACAAAAATCCTAGGAAATGTTATACGTATTTTCATATTATTAACGTGAGTCTGCATTAATTTATATTACGTTGGAAGCAGGTAATAAAGGATTTTGGAGACATAATAGGCAACATTGTCATTTTCACATCACTACTCATTTCACTGATCCTGTCGACAGAATACAATCCTGAATTTTATGTTCATATGTATGTGCTAAACACACTACACGATCAGCATCAAGCTTCCTTTCTTAAAATGCGTAATCTTATCGGAGCAATTTATACTATACTTATTTAAGTACTATATCGATTTTTCTTTCCTATAAAATAATCCGAAAGTACATACTTAAATGGCTATTCAAGATGGCGAAAAAATTATCTTTCACATTTTCATACTTACCAGAACCGCTCACACTCGCTTCGATACCAAATTCCTATTAACGCCTACGTGCTATAAAATCCTAGCAAAAGAAGACGGAAGAAGCATTCCATACCTTCACGAGCATGTACGTACACATTGAATCTCGTGATTCCTTCTGGTGAAGCTTCGTCATGTGTACCAGCCATGGCCGTGCGGTTGCAAAGGGAAAAAGGGTGGGAGAGAAAGGGAAGACCAAAGGAAGTGGACGGTATTGCAGAAAGATGAAGAAAATCAAATACACGCATACACACAGTGGAATCGAAGGAATCAGCGCAATCGTTGGCCCAGCTGTGTCCATACTACGTATCGGGACTCGTTAACACCTCATTAGCATTTGTTTATCATCCTCCACAGCGATCAACCGTGTAACATTCTTATTTCGTCCACACCGCCCCGAATATTATGGCCAAAATTTCATTGCACGAATTCCTGCACCGCGATTGCTCCTTCATACTAGAATTAATTTCGATTCCATTACCTTGCGTAATTCGTGTGACAGAGGCCTGCTACTCGAACTTATGTCGTTTTCAATCATTTCGTGGCTCGATTTGAATACACGTGGTCCTGGTCGTTAATTTATGGCATATTTATGGCTGTTTAAGGTATTCATTGCAGTAAAGACGTTTCGTCTTTACTCTCTATTTGTGTATAAATTGAAAGAAAGTTTGCTGCATAAGCTTTGCTGTATAATTTAATAGTTGAGGAATATGTTGTGTAATCGATCAACTCCGGAACCCGGTTGAAGAGAGGGGTACGTCGCATTATGGAGAAATCCAATATTCAGAAATTATTGAAAACAGACTGTAAAGGAAGAGAAGCACATTTATTGTATACCAAGGCACACAATATAGCTTTCTGTAAATAGAATTTTACCGATATATAGACCTTGGGTTGGATCCTAATTATCACCTCTGTCATAATTTTGATATTACAGTAATACCTTGTTGTAATTAGAAAAAACTGGCAGATACATTATTCTACTAAATTTAAAATACTACCACTTCCTTACGTTCATTCTTAAATAATGGGACTATATATTCCTCAATACTTCATACAAATCTACATACAATGTTACACAAGTCTAATCTAAGATACCTGTCTCACTTTCACAAACGTATCAACTGTAGTCTATGTCAAACTGTATATTTAATAATAACCAGAAGCATCATACCACGGCATTAACTAAATCTTTTGATGCAACGAAAATATTTTTATTCCAAATATACAGATCCACTACTTTCTGTGGGCTCTGCACATATAAATTGAAGTAAAATTAAGTAAGACTTATGCGGGAGTATACACTGCCAAATTTGTCTTAACCCAATCGATCATCTACATGTAAATATTCATAACAAGCAAAACAAGCGACGAACTATTCATAGGGAGACTACATAGAGCGAAAGAAGTGGTAACTATAACTCAATACCGCTTGCACTCTGCATCTACTTTTAAGCTTCCATTTTCGACGCAACAGAGGTCGAAATTCTTAATGAAATAACACAGTAATGTCTACACTATCCGACAAGGTGATAGTCCACACTAAAATCTTCAGTGCTTCCCGGATGGATACAGAGCGGCATATCTACGTGAGAAAATCATTTTTGGTTAGAAGCAAATTAAATTCGAGGGGGTAACGTTAGCGTTACACAAAGCAATTGATAAAAACTTTGAAGAAACTGCTACTATTTTTAGAATATTGTTTAAGGGTAAATATAAAGATATCAAAAATGAATTCCTTCAACTTATGTGTTTCATAAGCGTTCAATGGCAAACAGTGTTCGCGCCTAGATTCCTATTCACCGCATTCAACTAAGGTAGACCTTAAGAGAGGCTCTTGAAAACCATATCCACCTTACTCTGCCTTCTCTGACACATTCGCCATGCAGTATTACGTTCCCGCGATTCTTCACATAAACAGGTAAAATTGGTAGGTAAGAATGTAGACGGTAATTAATGTTCGTTTTCGGTGATAATAGTCCGAACACGCTATGCGAATACGTATACGACACGTGCGTACAATGCATTTCGATATATGGCGCATAGAATCCTGCAGGCTGTGCTGCAATTTCGTCGCGCAAGGTGCGATAACATCTATCCTATGTCGAGACCACTTCCACCCAAAGTTTGAACAACCACAGCCCGTAATAGAGTCATTCTTTCGGACGGGTACAAAATTTGACAGTCATAGAGACTTCACATGCCCTCCCGTTACCTGAATCCGTCGTAATTTCTCGGTGCCTGCGTCACGATGGCGACGGAGAATGTAGTTCAAAGCGTGTCCACTAAGTACTAATTAATTGACTGTATTGAGGTGCTGTGGATATTGTGAAGTCGAAGGAGATGGTATCAAGTTGCTAGAAAAAACGCATAACGAAACGACGAGCGGTTTTTGGGAATGGATGGAGGAAAGTGGAGGCTAGAAGACGAGGCTGAACGAAAGGTACTCGGTTGAGAAGAAGAGTTTGTGTGCGCCCTCTGTCCATCCGCGCCTTCGCTCCTTCCTCCGCCACTTCTCTTAGATTATCAGGAACGAGGATTACTGATGCTCTTCTACAGAATCGAGTGCAAGGAAGAAAAGTGCAATTCCTAGCCAGTAGTGGAGTGGAAAGCGTTGAGCTTCAATGGCAGTAAGATTTTAGCGATTAGTTTAAGCGTTTGTAGCGCTTAGGGCTTAAAGGACTAATTATATGCGCATTAAGTAATAATATTAAGGATATTCAGTTAATTCATGGGGTCACCTAATTGAACAAGATAACCCCGTCATATTTGCAAACCTAGGGAATATAAGGGTATACTACTTACTCTGAAGTATACTACGCGCATGCTGCTTGAAAGATACGAGCACATGTTTCATACCAGACGAAGTACAGACTGCCGAATTTTGGAATTAAGTTACTCAAGTAACTAATTAACTCGGTTACGAAGATGATTGAAGCCTGATAATTTGTTAATCCTACAGGTGTGATCAATTATCATATTCAACACTATTATTATTCGCTATATTCTTGACTAACGACAATTATAATAGTTTGTGGTATCTTGATTGAGGCGTTGTGCTCCCTTTGTTCACTGCGTGTATACTTTTCTTTATGCAATTACACTAATTTCGCCGCCAGCGCCTAAAGAATTATTATTAATGCAATTTCCCTTAACCTACGCATTAAACGATTTGCCATCAATAATCTGTACGTACTTTGGGTCAAGTAGCATGCATTCCTGACTCAATTATTGTAAAAATTCTACCCTTCCGATCTCCATTTTTCATTTCCTATTGCGCGTGGTATCAGAAGCTCGAAGCACGACCAAAAACGATATTTCCAGTGGAACGCTGGAATTACACGCTAACAGGCCCATACATATTCAAGAAAGGAAGAGGGTAGGGTACTGCGCATGGTCGGTACATCTTCGGAATGAGCCGTTGAATTCTTACCGACTGTTACTCTTCTCGACGTCCACAAGCGTCATCTGGTTTGTATGGCGCATCTGGAAGGAAATAGAGATCGTCGGTAACATGTGCATGAAATTTTTTAGTTCTACCGCCACAGCAGCGCGCAGGAGAACGTAGCGCAGAAACGCAGAGCAATAAATAGCATCGAATATCACCGCAAAGCACAGCACAGCGCACTACTGTTCAGGACAGCACCACTCCGAGGGAGACCGTTACAACAGCAGAGCACTTCAGTGCACGGCGCCACATCGGGCAAAAACGTAAAAAGAACAGAGGGCAGAGCTTGATTGCAGGAGGGCGCACGAAGGAGAAGGAGAGCACAGAGGGGCACTGTAATGCTCCGAATACCAATGAATTTCTGCGAATGGCACATGTTCCTCAAATAACGTAACCGATGCTAACCACAGCAGGGCGCAGCAGAGTGCAGGGAAGGCCAACTGAGCACAGGAAAGCGCGGCTGTGTGCAGTCGAGTACGGTATAGCGCCGAATATTATCGATTAACCTGGAATAGCACCGCTTCGAGCAGCACAGCTACAAACAGCCGCGATGCAGCTATAGAGCACAGCAGAGCACAGCTCGGTTAGTGATAACACAGAAAAGCATCAAATATAACAGTTTCCTGACCTTACGTTACCCAACCTCAACCAACACATCGAAATCTAAACAAACATTACTAATCCTTCCCCACCTATCCTAAGCAAAGAGGAGCGAGGAAGAGTGCGTGAAGGCGCTGCAGAGCACAGGAGGCCACAGTATAGCGTCGGATGCCACCGAATAACACCAATTGGCAGAGTTTTGGACTGGAGTGCTCCGAATATACACACCACCGCGTCAAAGCACAGGATAGCGCGGCAGAACACAGCAGGGTAGCAGAGTTCAAGAGAGCACAGTATAGCGCAGGACACCAACGGATATATGGTAATAATACAGGTGCCACTACTAACACTAGACCTAATTATAATAACACTGAAACTTAAACGCAGCAAAGCTAAACGGAGCGCAATGGATTACCGTAATACGCCGAATACCGACGAATAGCAGATGTTAGCACAGACTTCTAACGCAACACAGCCGAGTATAATCCAACTAATTCATACCATAGCAGAGCAGCGCGGAGAGCAGGAAAGCGCATCAGAGGGCAATAGGACACACCGAAGCGCCGTACACCGCCGAATACCTACCAATAGCGCATATTCCTGACCTAAGCCAGCATAACATATCTAAACCTTTCCTACCCCGTCGCTATAAAGCCTAACTGCAGCAGTGCAATGAAGAACGTTGGAAAGCGCAGTAGGACTCACTGAAGGGAAGAATACGATAGCAGCGAAAAATGCTGATTCGAACCTAACCTAAATTAACCAACCGTAGCCTGGCATAACCTACCCACACGTATGCCACTTTCCCTAACCCAACTGCACTTGGGATCAGCAGAACGCAGGGAAATGTAGCAGATAGCAGGAGAGCACTGCAGTGCGCCAAATACCAGAGAATTCTAGCGAGAAGAACAGATTCCGAATCCAAGACAACCTGACCTAGTTCATACATAGTTGAGCGTTGCATAGTGCAATTGTGTACAGCAGGGCATAGCACTGCAGATTAAACAGCCGAATACATCTGGTGGAAGCGAATAGCACGGATTTCATCCCTAACATTGTCCACCTTTGCACAACCTAACCTTACCACAGCGAACATGCCCGGGCAGAACATAACGCAGCAGAAGGGGGCAGTGCATTGCAAAGCAACGAATACCATCGTATCGCAGCGAATAGAACAGACTCATGCCTTATCCTAATCATACCTAACATTATAAGCTCTATCTTCCCATACATGTCCGGGGCGCACAATTGCATTGAGCACCAAAATGCAGCAGAGGACGGCAGACTATACCTAGGCGCTAAGTACAAGTGAATAGCACCATTGCCGTTGGATTAACCTATTCGATGATCACAAAGTACAATAGCAATTTCAGAATTATCAAAGGATAGGTCAGCCATGGCAAGAGATATTGGCATGTGAATATACAGTAACGGCTGTAGCCATCAACACTGTGTTATTTGCATAAGTATAACATACTTACTGGTCATCCAAATTCTATGACGACGATAGATTGACGAAGGTGTGAATCAAGTATCGCCAGAGATATCAACAATTGGCAACGCGGAAGTGGGTATATCTGCCTACAAAATTATATAGCCATTATATTAACGTACACACTGACCATCTAAATTCCATAGCAATTCTAGAATGGCCAAAGGATTGACCAATTATCGCCAGAGGTATTAAGAATTGAAGATAAATCGCTGAGAGTAGCCACCTGCACTGTACTATTTTCATTTGAGTAATCTCCTTAATGAGCATATAAATTGAACAAAAATATTACTGAACGATCAATGGACAGTTAAATAATCGCTAGAGATGGTGACAATTAACAATACGTTACTCAGTATGACAATCTACACGATCCTGTAGCCGTTGGATAAATCTGTTCACTGATGATACATTTTCCACGGATATTATACAACGACCAGAGGATATTTCACATATTGCTGGAGATATAAACAAGTGACAATACGGTACTGAGTATAGACATCTTTTCAGTGCCATTGTAATTGCTATGATCTATTCGCAGATAACCTTAATTCTATAGCTACTCCACACTGAACAATGTTCAGATCAATTAATTACAGAGAAATTGACAGTCGAAGATACCGTACTGTGTATAACCGTCTACGCACTCTTATTGCCATCTGATTAATCGGCTTACAGAACACATAGATTTAACAGCAACATTACTACAATAAATGGATAGACCAATTATCGCAAGGGACATCATCTGCCGTCAGTACATCCCTGCGTTCAGCCATCACTACAGTACCATAGCCATTCACTTATCCTATTCCCTGATCATCGGCATACTATAACCATTCTAGAGGAACCATCAGATAGATCAATTTTCGCCAGAAAAATTGAAAACTAGCCATACGCTTCTGAGTATAGCCATCTTCAGAGTACCTTAGTAGGTGCATTAATCTATTCTCTGGTCATTTAAATTCCATAGCAGTTCTAGAATGATAATCATTAAAACCCTCGTGTTATTCTATGCACTTATGATTCCTATTCCGCAGCAATTGTAGAATTATCAGAGTGCACATCAGTCATCCCTCGACATGTTGCCAATTGGCAATAGACGACAAAGTATAACACTCAGCATGGTACTATATCCATAGGAATAATTTTCTCACTGATCACATAAATTGTATAGCAGTTCTCGAAAGACAAATGGATAAATCAATTGCCGCTGGTGATATTAGAATTAGCACTGCAGTACAGGTTATTGTCACCTACACAGTACTGTAGCCATTGGTTATATGTATACACTAATCACCTGTATTCTATATCGGTCGGAGATGGATCATTGGATAGATTAATTACCGCTAGACATATTGCCATTGAAAAATCCGTTACTGAGGACATGTATATACGCACCACTACAGCCACTGAATTAATGTACACGCTGATATCTTTAATTCTATAGCAATTCTACAATGACTAATGGATAGATCAATTATTGCTTGAGATGATAAAATTCAACAAAGCGGTACTGAGTATAGCCACCTACTCCGTACTGTAGCCATTGCATCAATATATTCATTGACAATTTACCTTCCATAGCAATTCAAGGATAATCAATGGCTACATCAATTCGGCTGCAGATATTCAAAGTTGAGGATACAGTACTGAGTGCAGCTGCCTTAGCGGAAATATAACCACTTACGCAATAATAACGCCATTGAATAAGTCAATTCAGTCAATATATAAATACCGCAGCTATTCAAGGAATATCAGTGGATGGATTAATTATCTCCAGTGACATTAAAAGTTAAGAAAACAGTAGCGGGTATAGCCGTATACACAGTACTATATCCATACCTATAATCTATTTACTGAGATTGCAAAATTCTGTAGAATTTCTCCATTGACCAATTGATAGATTAATTGTCGCTTGATACATCATCAATTGAAATTACATTACTCACTATAGCCACGGACACGGTACTATAGGCAATGGATTAGTACATTCACTGATCATCAAGGTGCTATAGCAATTCCAAAATGGTAAATGGTTATTTCAAATGTCGCTGGAGACGTTAACAATCCACAATACCGATCTCTCTATAGCTACTTACGCAGTACTACAGACATTGCATTAATCTACTCTCTGACCACTTAACTACTATTGCATCTCTAGTATGATAAATCGCTGGAACTATTGTCGCAAGAGATATTGACAGTAGAGGACACAGTACCGAGTGTAGCATCTTCAGGGAAATATAGCCATCTATGTGGCACAAGCGCCAATGCTTTAAGGTATACAGTAATCATGTTCATTCCATAGCAATCCAATAATAATCAATAGATAAATGAATTTTCGCTTGAAATGTCAACAGTAATTAATACGGCACATAGTGCAGCTATTCAGTCAGTACTATATCCGGTGTATTAACCTATTCGCTGACCACATACATTACAAAGCAATCGTAGAATGATCAATGGATTTACCATTTACCTCGGGGCACAATGTCAATAACGATACAGTACAGGGTATAGCCGACGACAGCGAACTATAGCCGCCGCTGTAATTGCTTCATTGATCATTTAGTTCATCAACAACTCAAGAATCATCAATGTATAGGTCAACCGTCACCAGGCACAGTAATGGTAACAATATCGAACTCAGTATAGCCACTCACGCGGAACTATGGCAATTACACTAATGAATTCGTTAATCATTAGTTTTCCATAGCTATTCCAGCAATTTCAATAAATAGATCAATTATCACTGGTGATGTTAGAATTAACAATTAAACACACAGTACTGCCAACAGCGCAATACCGTATCCATTGAATTAGTCAATTCAGATATCATTAATATCGCACAGTATTTCAATAATTATCAATGGATGGATCATTCATTTCTAGAGATAGTAACAATTAACAATGCATATTCCAGCTACCTACACTGTTTCATATGAGTTGCATTGATATATTCACCGTTCCGTTCAGTTCTGAAGCAATTCTTCATTGACAAAAGGATATACACTTCTCGCATGAAACATTAGCAATAGATGTTGCAATACCTAGGGAAGCTATATACGCATTATTATAGCCATTGGACAAATTTTTTCATTAATCATGTAAATTCCACAGCAATTTAAAAATTATGAATTAATGGATCAGTTGTCTCTATAGATATTAAGAGTCAACAGTACACTGCAAGCTATAGCCATCTATACTCTGTTATATCCATTGCATTAATCTATTCACAGATCACGTGTGTTACATTGGAACCACAGCGCCATAAACGTGTAGATCAATTATCGCTGGAGGTAGTAGGAATTAACAACAGAGGACTGGGTACAACAATCGACGTTGCACGGTAGCAATGGGATTGATCTACTCACTGACCGTTATATTCTACAGCAGTTCCAGAATGCCGGACGGATATGTCAATTATCGCTGGAGATACATTCAACTAACGCAGCAGTGCTGAGTATAGGTACCGACGCAGTACTATAACCATTACGTTAATCCATTCACTATTCATGTAGGTCCTATAGGTAGCATAGATTGACTAATGTGTGTTTCAAATATTTCTAGAGAAGGTAATAGTGAAGAATACAATACTGTGTGTAGCCCTCTACGGAGGACTGTAACCATTGCATGATTCTATTCACTGATCATTTTAATGCCATAGCAATACTACGATGAAAAGTGGGTGGAGCAACTATGCCCAAGGGAAATTACAATCAATAATAGACAACAGATTATGGCCATCTACACGTTAATAAATCACTTGCATTAATCTATTCACTGATCACGTACTTTCTATAGGAATTCTAGATATGCCAAGGGACAGATGAATTGTCGATTGAAATATTAACAATTGGCTACAAAGTACAGAGTGCAGCCATCAGCACGTAAATGAAGACACTGGGCAGACCTATTTAGTGATCATGCAGCTTCCATAAGGGAATCTTGAAATAATAAATGGATACATACATCATCGCTTGAGGCTCTAACGGCTTAAAGTAAAGAGCTCAGTATAGACCACAGAATATTCATATAGCCTATGGCATGAGGTACCCGCTGATAGTGCAAATTGCGTAGGAATTAAGGCATGACATACAGGTAGAACAATTATCGCTGCAGATATTAACGGTTGAACGTACATCGCCGATTGTATTCACATTTACAGTATCATAGCCATTTAATTAGTCCTTTCGATTATCATACAGATACTAAGGCAAATCTATAGTAACGTGTGGACAGATTTACCATCGCTAGCGATTTCAGTAATTCCAAATTCATCGTTCAGTTCAGCCACAAAGGTAGTACCATACCCATTCGTATAAGATATTGGCTGGTAACAAAAATTCTGTGGCAAGAACAGAATGATCAGTGGGTGGATCAATTATCGCCCGACACAATTAGGACTGATAATACAGTGCTGAGAAGAGCCTCCTGTCCTTATTATTGCCAATGGATTAATCTATCCATTGAGCACGTAAATTCTTTAGCAAAGCTAGAAATGTCAATGGATAGATCGATCATCACTAGAGACATTAACGATTGACTATACCGTGCAGAGTACTGCCACCTACACATCACTAAAGCCATTGAGGCAATCTATGTACTGTTCATCTTTTTCCTGCAGCATTTCTAGAATGATTAATGGATAGATGCATTATAGCTGTAGAAATTAACAATTGAAGGAGGAGTACTGTGTACACTCATCCACATAGTACCATAGCCATTGGTACAAATTATTTGCCGTAAAATGTACAGAAATCAGAG
>NW_016940910.1:0-2910 GCF_001483705.2 Eufriesea mexicana | reverse complement strand
TATCTGTTTTCCGCAACCACAGTAGAACGAACAATGCATAGAGCAATTGTCTCTGGAGGCATTGACATATGACAGTACGGTACAGAGTGCCTTTGTGTACAAACTTCCGTTACCATTGCCATAATCTATTCGGTTGTCATCTACGTGCTTCAGCAATTCTTGCATTACCTTTTGGTGGAGCAGTTGTCGCTCGAGGCATTGACAAATGACAACAGAGTGCGAGTGCAGCAATCTGCGGATTTCTATAGCCAATGCAGTAGTCCTTC
The DNA here is from genome assembly GCF_001483705.2 of Eufriesea mexicana. Taxonomy (NCBI): domain Eukaryota; kingdom Metazoa; phylum Arthropoda; class Insecta; order Hymenoptera; family Apidae; genus Eufriesea; species Eufriesea mexicana. Next base: position 2,644 of record NW_016940910.1, on the reverse strand, counting down.
CACTGATCCTATATGTTCACAAGGTATTACAAAGTGATCAATTTGTGGATCAACAAACTCTAGTGATGCCGAGGATTGGCAATAAAGTATTGAGTGCAAACGTCAGCACAGTACTATAGACGTTGGATTAACCTACATACTGGTTACTTGGAATATATAGCAATTCTAGATTTATGAAATGTTTGGTCATTATAGCTGGAGATGTCATGAATAGACAGTGCAGTACTGAGTACACCCATGGAGATGTTTCAAAAGTCATTGCGTTAACCTATACTTTGTTCTTCCCAGTTATGTAACAATTCTAGACTAATCATTCGATAGAACAATTATCACTAGAAACACTTACAATTGAAATGAAAGTACTGAGTACAGCATCCTAAACAGTCCAACATCCATTGGATTAATCTATTTGCTGATCACATATGTTTTTGACAGCAGTTCTGGGAAGATCAATGGGACACATCAAGCATCGCTAGAGATGTGGGCGATTGACGCAAAACTACTGGGTTTAGCCTTCTACACATTATTGCAGCCATTGGATTAGTACATTCAGTGATCATATAATTTCTACACCAATACTAGAATAGCCAATAGTCCGATCAATTAACTGTAGATATATTGACGATTGACAATGCTCTACTGAAATTATCCGTTATCACATTTCCGCAGCCACTGTATGAAACAATTACTTGATCATTTACGCTATACTGCTGTTCTAGAAGTACCATTGGAGAGATAAAACGTTGCATGGGATAGTGACAGTTCACTGCACGGTACCGAGTAATGCCAACAACACATCCCGACAGCCATCGTATAAACCTATTCTGTTCATCTATGTATATCTTAGTTCAAGGATGATCAATGCATAGGTAAATTATCGACAGCAATATCAACAGACGACAACACGGCACAGACAGTAGACATGTATACAATACAATAGCAATTAAGATAATATGTCCTCTGGTCACCTAAGTCCACCAGCAATTGCAGATTGTTCTATAGACCGACAAATTGTAGCTGGAGAAATAGCTGTATGTCAACACAGAACTGAGTACAGGAATAAACAGGACGCTGTGGCCGTTTGATCAACCAGGTCACTGATGCCTTAAATACTTCAGTAACACTAGAAAGACAAAAGACATTTCCAATATCGCTCGAGACATTAAATATTTTAAAAACAGCTCAGAGTAGTACCATCGTCGATACTCTGTAGCCGTTGGATTAATTTGTCCACTGGTGATTTAATTCCACAGCTGTTCTAGCATTATCAATGTATAGCTCATTAATGGATAAATATTTACAATTGGCAGAACTGTGCTTGGTACCTCCATCAATAGGACGCTATTGCCGTTGGAATAATCTGATCGGTGATAATGCAAACTATATAGCAATTTTGGAACGACAAAGGACAGATCGACTATCACCGGAGATATGAACAGTAGACATCGCAGCACTGAGTACAGCCATCATCACAGTATTGCAGTCGATTGATTCATCTGATCTCCGATAATTTCGTCTGACTGTATTTTGTCATTATAGAATTTTTATACAATACAAGTCATCATTTGATAGGTGCAACCAACTGCTACCGTGCAATATTGGTGAATGTAGCAAGTACCGCTCTACCAATATTAAGTATGTCAAGGCATATCCGTAATATTCATAGATTACTCTAGGATTGCTTGGGAATATGCATTACCTGTGGACAAGGTCATGCAAATTCTACGATACAGTGATGATGGCTTTACTCAGTACTATGATGTTATTTGTTAATATCCCGAAGGACAGTGCATCTGCATTTCTCGTTCTCGAATTGCAGTCGTATATATATATTACACATCTTATCTCAACGGCAACATAGAACTGTTGAGAGAAGTTCAATGCCTTACTGTAAATTACAAATTTCAACAGCTATACGTGCACCATACATAGGCTATTCTAGAATCACCTTTAAACTTACATCATCAGCAAGATGAAGTTGTCAAACGACCACAGCACTGTGATGATGACTGTACTCAGCACCGTGTTGTCAGTTGTTAATGTCTCGAGAGATAGGGGATCTGCCTTTTGCCATTTTAGAAATGGTATGAAATAGAAATCATGACTGTACAGATTAATTGAAGGGCGGCTGTGCTCCACTCATGGATGTTCCAAGTACCATAATGTCATTTGCAATTATCCCTAGCCATAGGCATACTCTACATTGATCATTCTAGAATTGCTTTGGAACTGTCATTATCAGTGTACAGTGTTATCCTAAGGCTACATTTCTGTTATGCTGGCAGTACTATGTACTTTGCTGTCGAATTTTAATGTCTCGAGTGTTAGTGCATTTGCTTTTTTCGATCTAGAATGGCTGCAGAAAATGCATCATCAGTGAAGAGATTAATCCAGCGGCAACTGTGCTCTGCTCGTAGATTTACTAATTGCCGTACAGTCAATTGTGGGTAACACATGCCATGACAGTCCTATACATAGCTTATGCTAGAATTGCTTTGCAATTACCGTCGTCAGTGGACATAACAGTGCAACATCTGCAGTAGAGTAATGATGGCTCAACTCAGTAATGTTTTGTCTCATACTAATCGTGCGTGCGGATAATGGATACGTGTTTTGTCACCCTAGAACTTTTAGAGAAAATATA
>NW_016940909.1:0-556 GCF_001483705.2 Eufriesea mexicana | reverse complement strand
GGCTAATATCGTGGTGAGTTAACTTTCTCGCATAAATAAGGAGGAGAGATTCTACTGGCGTGCTATAAACATTGCAATGCTATAGAGTCGTCGTGGAAAATTCAATTTTATAGGCATTTTCGACTTATTTCAGGGTGAGCTATCTTCGTTGCATAGGTAAGGAGATAAGATCCATTCGGAGTGCTATAGCCATTGCAATGCTGCAGACTCTGGCTGGAAAATTCAATTATATTGACATTTTCGACTAATATCGTGGTGAGTTAACTTTCTCGCAAAAATAAGGAGGAAAGATTGTATTGGCGTGCTATAGGCTTTGCAATGCCATAGAATCTGGCTGGAAAGTTCAATACTATTGACAGTTTCGACTATTATCGTGGTGAGCTATCTTTCTTGCCTAAGTAAGCGGGGTAGATTCTATTGGCGTGCTATGGACAATGCAATGCAGTAGAACCTGGCAGGAAAGTTCTATTTTATTGACATTTTTTACTAATACCGTGATGAGCCAACTTCCGTGCTTAAACAAGGTGGAAAGAATCTATTGGCGTGCTATAGCCAT
>NW_016940908.1:0-1505 GCF_001483705.2 Eufriesea mexicana | reverse complement strand
TTTGTGCTGTACACTGCTATTCGGTGGGTTCCTGCGATCCGCTGTGATACGACACGGCCTGCTATGCACTGCGGAGGTCAGCAATCGCGGTCTAGGCTCGTTAGGTTGAGTCATGTTACGTTTGTTTATGTTACGATTGGTTTGGTTAGGATTGGGTAGCCTAGACCTTTGTGCTATACACCGAAATTCGGTGGATTTCTGTGTTCTACAAGGATCTACTACGCCCTATTGGACCCTCTGGATGCCAGCAATAGTGGCCGCGGCTTGTTAGGCTTTGTAAGGATACGTTCAGTTGGGTTAGGTTACGTTGCGTTAGGCCAGGATAGCATTTCCATTAGCGTTTCCATTCGTTGGGCTATGAAGCAAGGGCTTTAACTCTTGAGCTGTACACTGCCATTCGGTTTATTTCGGCCACCTATGGTGCTCTAATAAGTTCTGCTTTGCTCCTGGTATCTCAGTAACAGTGGTCCAGGCACGTGAGTTTGTGACATGTTACGGATGGTTATGCCATATTTGGTTATGTTATGCATCTGTAGCTTTGACTTCTGCGCTATGCACTGCTATACGGAGGATTTCTGCGCTCTACTGTAATCATGTCTTCTCTGCTTTGCTCTGCGGAGGACAGAAATGGTGGCAGCGGCGCGTTAGTGCGGGTTAGGTTAAGTATGGTTCGGTAAAATTTGTCTTGGTTTGGTTATGATGGCTTGCGCCTTCGTGGTATACCCTGCTATACGGTGGACACCAGCGCTCTGCTCTGCTCTAGTATGTTCCGCTTGGCGCTGGGAGGCCAGCAATAGTGGTCTCAGCACGTTAGGTTTAGTTAGTCTACGTTCTGTTAGATCAGGTTAGGTCAGGTTATGTCAGGGTATCCTTGACTTTTGTCCCGTATACTGCTTTTCGGCAGATATATGCACTCTACTGTGATCTAATATTTTCAACATGTCTCTGGGAAAGCGAGCCATAGCGGTTTCGGCCTGTTACTTCGAGTTATGCTACGTTTGGTTAGGATATGTTTGGTCAGGTAAGGTCAGGATGTCGTTGGCTTTTGTGTATTATACTACAATGCGGTGCATTTCTGCTGTCTACTGTACACCAGTATATTCTGCTCGACTCAGGGGCTGACAGTAATAGTGGTATCGGCCCGACAGTTTGAGCTAGGCTACGTTCGGTTGCGTTACGTCAGCTGGATTTACGTTTGGACAGATTTGACTTTCGTGGTGTACACTGATATCCTGTGGATTCCTGCGCGCCACTGCGCTCGACTATATTCTGCTTGTCCCTCGGGAGACCAGAAATAGTGGTCGGGGCACGTTACGTTGAGTTAGGCTATGTTTGGTTATGTTCTGCTTGTTTGGGTTATGTTTGGTTAGTTTAGACATTTCTGACATACACAACAATTCTATGTATTTCTGCGTTCTACTATCCACATATATGTTCTGCTTGGCACTGCGGAGGCCAGCAATCGTGCTCGCGGCATGTTAGGTTGGGTCACGTTCCGTTTGGGT
>NW_016940907.1:432-906 GCF_001483705.2 Eufriesea mexicana | reverse complement strand
GTCGAAAATGTCAATAAAATTGAATTTTCGAGGCAGATTCTATAGCATTGCAATGGTTATAGCGCGCCAATTGAATATTTCCTCCTTATTTATGCACGAAAGTTACCTCTCCACGATAATAGTCGAAAATGTCCATAAAATTGAATTTTCGGGGCAGATTTTATACAATTGCAAAGGCTATAGCTCGCCAGTAGAATCTTTCCTCCTTCCACATGCAAGGATGTCAGCTCACCATGATATTCGTCGAAAATGTCGATAAAATCGAATTTTCCATCCAGATACCATAGAATTGCAATGGCCATGGCTGGCCAATAGAATCTTTCCTCCGTATTTATTCAAGAAAGTTACACCACCACGATATTAGTCGAAAATGTCAATAAAGTTGAATTTTCGATGCTGATTCTGTAGCATTGTTATGGCTAAAGCACGGCAATAGTATTTTTCCTCCTTATTTATACAAGAAAGTTAGCACAC
>NW_016940907.1:0-338 GCF_001483705.2 Eufriesea mexicana | reverse complement strand
ATCTTTCCTCCTTACATATGCAAGAAAGCTAGGTCACCACGATATTCGTGGAAAATGTCAGTAAGATTGAATGCGCCGGCCATATTCTACCGCATTGCAATGTATATAGCGCGCCAATAGAATATTTCCTCCTTATTTATGCACGAAAGTTACCTCACCACGATATTAGTCGAAAATGTCAATCAAATTGTATTTTCGAGGCAGTTTCTAAAGCATTGCAATGGCTATAGCACGCCAAAAGTATCTTTCCTCCTTATTTATAGAAGAAAGTTAGGTCGCCAAGATATTAGCCGAAAATGTCAATAAAATTGAATTTAGCAGCCAGATTCTGTAGCATT
>NW_016940906.1:0-434 GCF_001483705.2 Eufriesea mexicana | reverse complement strand
GCCATGGCTATAGCACGCCAAGAGTATATTTCGGCCTTATTTAAGCAAGAAAGTTAGTTCGCACGATATTAGTCGAGTATGTCAATAAAAATTAATTTTAGAACCAGATTCTATAGCAGTGCGATGGCTATATTACGCCAATAGTATCTTTCCTCCTTATATATCCAAGAAAGTTAGGTCACCACATTGTTAGCAGAAAATGTCAATAAAATTCATTTTTGCAGCCAGATTCTATAACACTGCAATGGCTATAGCACGCCAATAGGATATTTCTTCCTTAATTATGCAAGAAAGTTAGCTCACCATGATATTAGTCGAAAAAGTCAATAAAATTTAATTTTCGAGCCGGGTTTTATAGCATTGCAATGGGAATAGCACGCCAATAGGATATTTCTTCCCTAATTATGCAAGAAAGTTAGCTCACCACGATATTA
>NW_016940905.1:0-552 GCF_001483705.2 Eufriesea mexicana | reverse complement strand
AGCTTTGACTCTTCTGCTATACACTGCGTTTCTATGGATTCCTGCAATCTACTATCCTCTGGTTTGTTATGCTCGGTGACAGCGGTAGTGGTCTCCCCACGTTAGGATGCGTTAGGCTACCATTGTTTGTGCACGTCTGGTTCGGTGGGAGAGGTCTGGTGTGACCTTTACGATATATACTGATATTCTATGGACTTCTGCGCTCTACTGTGCTTTATCATACCTGGCTTGTCTTTGAGAACGCCTGCGATAGTGGGATTGGCACGTTATGCTGACCTAGGCTGCGTTTGGTTACGTTAGTTAAGGTCTGGTTTGGTTAGTATATATCTGACTTTTGGGCTTTACGCAGTAGCGCGGCGGTTATCTGTGCTCTGCTGCGCTGTAGTATTTTCTGCACGGCTCTAGTGAGGTCAGCAATCGCGGTGTAGGGCGGTTAGGAGGAGCTTGGTTGCGTTTGGTTGTGCTATGTTTGGTTAGGTTGGGAGAAGTTATGTCTGACTTTTCTGCTATACACAGTTTTTCAGTAACAGAGGTCTCGGCACGTCAGGTTCA
>NW_016940904.1:0-238 GCF_001483705.2 Eufriesea mexicana | reverse complement strand
GTTATAGATTTCGAATAGACCTATTCCCCGGCAACTAGATGGCTGTACTTGCCATTAGATTGAAGTCGTTAGGCGACCTAATCGCCAAGCGGTGACAGCTTATAGATTTTGAACAGACTTATTCTCTGGCATGTAGATGGCTGTGTTTGCCATCGGATTGAAGGCGATAGGCGACCTATTCACCAAGCTATAACAGGTTATATATTTTGAATAGGCCTATTCCCAGGCAAGATGATGG
>NW_016940903.1:0-283 GCF_001483705.2 Eufriesea mexicana | reverse complement strand
AGAGTATAGTAGAGCAACGTAGAACGCAGGAATCAACCGAATAACAGTGTATAGCTCAAAAGTTATGTATAGCCATTCCTAAAGTAACCCACCTTAACATAAACAAACCTCAGCTGACTCAGCCTAACGTGCAGCGACCACAATTGCAAGCAACCCCAGAGTCGAGCAGAGTACAGTACAGCACAATAGAGCGGGGAAACTCACCGAATAGCTGTCTATGCCAAGAAAGTCATAGATATTCCTACCCAACCCAAGCACACATGGCATAACCAAACGTAACGTA
>NW_016940902.1:0-808 GCF_001483705.2 Eufriesea mexicana | reverse complement strand
TAGCTGTGACCTTTGTGCTATACGCTGCTGTTCGGGCGAATTCTGCGCTCTGCATTGCCCTACTAGACTCTGCCTGCTTGTGGGGAAGATAGCATTGGTGGTCGTAACAGGCTTGGTTGAGTTGGGTTACGTTTGGTTTTGTTAGGGTAGGTTAAGTTTGGTTAGGCTTGCTTTGACGTTTGTGCTATACACAGATATTCGTTAGACCTATGCGCTCTACTGTGCACTAGTACTTTCTGCGTGGCTTTGGGGAGGCCAGCAGTTGTGCTTTCGGCAGGATAGGTTGGGTTCGATAGCGTTTGGTTATATTATGTTATGCTAGGTTAGGCTGGGATAGCGTTGACTTTCGTGCTACACACTGCCCTTCTATGGACGTCTGCAATCTAATTTGCCCTCCAACGCTCTGCTTGTCTCCGTGGACGCCAGGAATAGTGGTCGCAGCGCGTTAGGTGGAGCTTTGCTGCATACGGTTAGGTAAGGTGCGGTTAGGTTCGGATAGGGTAGCTTCGACTTTTGTGCTCTACACTGCTACTCTGTGGGCTTCTGTGCTCTACCGTGCTCTAATATGCTCTGCTCGGCTTGGAGAGCACAGCAACGGTGGTCTCGGCATGTTACCTTGTGATCTGTTACGTTTGGTTGCGATACGATTTGTTAGGTTAGGATGGTTTGGCATTTATTTCTGTGCCATACACTGCTTTTGAAGGATTCCAGCGCTCTACTGTGCTCTATTGTGTTCTGTATGGCTCTGAGGAGGCCGGGTACCGTGGCGGCGGCATATCAGGTTGAGTTATGCTACGTTTGGTTAGTT
>NW_016940901.1:0-428 GCF_001483705.2 Eufriesea mexicana | reverse complement strand
AGCGCAGAAATCCTCATTGCAGCAGTGCATAGCACAAAATTCCAAGCCACCCTAACCAAAATGGCCCAATCCAACCAAACCGAACGTAGCATAACCCATCCAAACGTGCCACCACCACTATTGCTGGCCTTCGCAGAGAAGAGCGTAACACGTTAGAGCTCAGTAGTGCGCAGGAATCCATGGAATAGCAGTGTATGGCGCGAAAGTCAAGGCGATCCCAACCAAACATAGCCAAACCTAGCCTAACCATGCGTAGCATGACAAAGCCTAACGTGCCGTGACAACTATTCCTGGCCTCCCCACAGACAGGCAGAACATATTACAAGAGAGTGGAGCGCAGAAGACAACAGAAGGCTAGTGAATAGCAGACAGGCCAAAGCTATGCAAGCCTATCCCATGCTAACATAACCTAACCATACGTAACATGA
>NW_016940900.1:0-765 GCF_001483705.2 Eufriesea mexicana | reverse complement strand
TCCATCGATCCATACATATATCCATCCATACATCCATACATCAATCCGTCCTTCCATCCGTCCAGACATACATCCATCCATACATAAATACATCCGTACATCCATACATTCGTACATCCATACATCCACATATTCATACATCCATAAATCCGTCCAACCTTACAACCAACCGTCCATACATACGTCCAAACGTAAATCCACCCATCCATACATACTCCCATACACACATCCATACATATATCCATCCATACATCCATTCATCCATGCAGCCATCCATCCATACATCCGTCCAACCATACATCCTTGCATTCATACATCCATCCATCCATACATCTGACCCACCATAGATCCACCCATCCATACATCCACCGATCCATAAATCAAGACATTCGTACACCCATCCATTTATACATTCATACATCAACACGACCTTACATCCATAAACCCGTCCATTCGTAACTCCATCATTCGATACATCCATCCATACATATATCCATACATATATAAATCCATACATCCATACATCCGTACATTCGTCAATCCGTACATCAACCCATCCACACTTAAAACCATCCATACAGCCGTCCATCCATACATATATCCATACACACTTCCATACTTCCATACACCCATCCATCCAAACATCCACCCATCCATAAAACCATCGGTACATACATTCTTCCATCCATACATCCATCCACAAATCCATCCATCCTTCCATGCACCCATACACATTTCAGTACACAGATCCATACATACACCAAT
>NW_016940899.1:0-489 GCF_001483705.2 Eufriesea mexicana | reverse complement strand
GGCTGTATTCCGAAATGTGTTTGAAACTTTAATATGTCGAGGATCTGTTTGTATGTATTTTGATATTTTAGAATTGTTACAGAATTAGATCATCATTGATCAGTGTAATCCTATGACTACAGTGCTATATTTGTGGACGTAATATGTATCATTCTGTCGTTTTGAAATATTTCATGACATAACGGTACCATACATTGATTATTCGAAAATTACATTAGAGTTTACACCATAGGTGCAGAAAGTAGTCCAACGGCTGCAGTACTGTAATGATGGCTGTACTCAGTAATGTGTTCTCAATTGTTAATGTAGCGAGGGGCCAAGGGACTGTATTATGACGTTCTAGAAATGCTACAAAACCGATATCTTCGTTGAACAGTCCAGTCCTGGGGCTACTGTGCCATATTCGAGGACGTTCTTTGCATCGTGCTGTAAGCTTTATATATGCCTAGCTACAACGGTCCTGAGCACTGATTATCCTAGAAATGCATT
>NW_016940898.1:0-1546 GCF_001483705.2 Eufriesea mexicana | reverse complement strand
GGACTTCTGCCTTCTTCTGTGAGCTATCACACAGTGTTTGTCTCGGTGGACGACAGGAATAGTGCTCTGGGCACGCTAGATTGAGTTATGTCACTATAGGTTATGTTACATTTGGTTAGGCTTGGTTAAGATACATTTGACTCTTGAGCTGTGGCCTGCCATTCAGACTCCTTCAGCGTTCCACATTGCCCTGTTATACTCTGCTTAGCTCTCGTGCGGCCAGCAATAGCTGTAGTAGCACGTCAGTTTTGGTTGCGTTAAGTCCGCTTATGGTACGTTTGGCTTCGTTAGGATAGGATAGCTTTGACTTTTGTGCTGTACACAGATACTCGTTGGATTTCTGAGCAGTACTGTGCTACAATATGCTCTGCTTGGCGCTGGGGATGCCAGCAGCACTGTCCACGGCACGTTAGTTGGGTTATGCTACGTTTGGTTGCATTGCGCTTGGTCAGGTTAGGATAGCTTAGCTTTGTCGTTTGTGCTTTACACTACTATTCGGAGGATTTCTGCGCTCTACACTGATCTACTATACTCCGCACGACCCTCGGGAGGCCAGCAAAGGAGGGCGCGGCATAATAGGCTGTGCCATGTTAAGCTTGATTGGGTTAGGTTGAATCATGTTTGGTCAGTATGCCAGTGACTTTCGTGCTATGCACCGTCCTTGCGTGGATTCCTGCTCTCTGCTGTGCTCTAATATGCCCTGCATTGCTCTGGGGAGGCCAGAATTTGTGGCCGGGGCACGTTAGGCTCAGCTCCCTTCATTTCGGTGAGGTTACGTTAGCACGGGTTACGTTTTGATAGCATTGACCTTTCTGCTATTCATCGCCATTCTATTGATATCTGCGCTCCACCTTTATCTAATATGTTCTGCCTGTCTCTGCGGAGACCAGGAATGGTGGTCGCAGCATGTTAGGCTTTGTCATGCTACGCTTGGATAGATTAGGTTTGGCTACGTTTGTTTGGGATAGCGCTGACTTTTGCGCTATACACTGCTATTCCGTCTATTTCAGCGTGCTACTCTGCTCTGATGTACTCTTCTTGGCTCTGGTGAGGCCAGCAATAATTGTCGTGGCACGCAAGGTTTGGATATGATACGTATAGCTATGCTGCGTTTGGTCAGGCTAGGAGGGCAAAGCTTCGACTTTTGTACAATACACTGCCATTCCATGGATTTTTCCGCGCTGCTGTGTTCTAATATTCTCTACTTCGCTCTGGCCAGGCCAGAAACAGGGGCCGCGGCATGATAGTCTGAGCTACATTACGTTTGGTTAGCTTATGTTTGCATGGTTCGGACAGCAAAGAATTTTCCGCCATACTCTTCGGTTTTACCGGTCTCTCCGCCCTGCTCTCGTCTGATACGTTTTGCATTGCCCTGAGGCCGCCAGCAATGGTTGTCGCGGCACGTTAGGTTGAGTTGTGTTACGGTCGGTTTTGTTAGGTTAGGTTATGTTTGGTTAGGTTGGGATTGCTTTGACATTTCTGATACACACTGCTATTCTCTGGACTTCTGCGCTCTACTGTGCTCAATCACGCTCTACTTTTCCCT
>NW_016940897.1:0-14828 GCF_001483705.2 Eufriesea mexicana | reverse complement strand
CGTTAGGCTTGTTAGGGTTAGGTTTGGATAGCTTTGGCTTTCGTGGTATGCACTGCTATTCGGTGGATTTCTGCACTCTACTGCGCTCTACCATACTCTGCTCGAATCTGGGGAGGACAGCAACAGTGTTCGTGGCGCGTTACTTTGTGTTACGTTAAGATCCGCTATGTTACGACTTTGCTAGGTTAGGAAATGGTGGCCGCAACTTTCGTGCTGTGCACAGCAGGCCTGAGAGCTCCTGTGCTCTACTGTGATCTTATATCTTCCGCTTTGGTCTGGTGAGGACAGTAATTATGGTGTAGGCACGTCAGGTTTAGGTAGATTCGTCTGACTATGCTACGCTTGGATAGGTTAGCAATGCATAGCTTTCGCTTTTGCGCTTTACACGGCCATTCATTCGATTTCTGCGCTCTTCATATCTCTACTATTCCCTGCTCGACTATGGAGAAAACAGCCATAGCGGCCGTGGCACGGTAATTTGTGTTATGTTACGTTTGGTTAGGTTAGAATAGGTTGAGTTTGTTTAGGATGGCTTGAATTTTGTGTTTTACACTGCCATACGGTGGGTTTCTGCGCTCTACTGTGCTCTAATATGTTCTTCTGGACTCTGATGAATAATTAAATCCTTATTTTTCAATTAAATCAATTGGTCTTCGTCTTTTATGCTGTATACCGATATCCGCGCACTTCTGCGATCTTCTGTGTTCTAGCATTTTCTGCATGGATCCGGGGTGGCCAGCAATAGCCTTCTCGGCACGTTAGGTTGTGTTAGGTTACGTTTGGTTAGGTTAGGCTTTGGTTAAGCTCGGTCAGGGTATTTTAGGCCTTCGTGCGGTACACAGCTGTTCGGAGGATTTGTGCGTTCTACTGTGATCTACTATATTGTGCTTAGCCTTGGGAATGTCAGCAATATTGGCCTCGGCACGTTAGTTTGTGTTATGTTACGTTTGGTTAGTTTAGGTTATGTTAATTGCGGTAAGGATAGCTCTGACTTTCGTGCTATACACTATTGTTCGGTGGATTTCTGCACTCATCTGTGCTCTACTGTATTCTGCTTGGCACTGGAGAGGCTACAATTGTGGTCGCGGCACGTTATGCTGCGGTATACTGCGTTAGGTTACGTTACGCTTTACACTGCGATTCATTGGATTTCTGCACTCCCCTTTCCTCTAGTAAGTCCTGCTCGACACAGGAGTGGAAGGCAATAGTATTCTCGGCACGTACGGTTGAGCTGCGATACGTTCGGTTGTGCTACGTTTGTTGAGGTTAGGATAGTATAGGCCAGACATATGTGCTATACATAGCTATTCCCGGATTTCTGAACTCTACTCTTTTTTAATGTGTTCTGCTTGTCTCTGGGATGACCAGTAACGGTGGTCTTGGCACGTTAGGTCGAGCCAGGTAACGTTTCGTTAGGTTAGGTGGGGAACGTTTGGTCAGGATTTCTTTGCCTTTTGTGATATGCACTGCTACTGGATGGATTTCGGAGCTCTACATTGCTCTACTATACTCCATTCGACACTGCGGAGAGAGCAGTGGTGGTCGTGGCACGTTAGTTTCAGCTAGGTTACGTTTGCCTTGATTAAGTTGGGTTAAATTTGGCTGTGATAGCATCGTCTTTCGTACTATACAATATTATGTGGTGGACCCTGTCATCTACTGTGCTCTACAATATTGTGTTGCTCTTCGGGTGACTGCAGCAGTGGTTGCGGCACGTTATGCTGAGTTACGCTACGTTCCGTTTGGTTAGGTTTGATCAGCTTAGGTTAGGATGCGTTCGACCTTTGCGCTATACTCTGAAATGCGGTGGACTTCTGCGCTCTACTGTGCTCTAGTATGTTCTGCTTGGCTCTATGGATGCCAGTAACAGCTGTCTCGGCACGTTATGTGGAGATATGTTACGTTTGGTTAGGTTACGTTGGCCTTGGTTAGGTTTGAGAGGCTTCTACTTTACCGCTATACACTGCGATACTGTGGATCTCTGCGCTCCACTCTCCTCTATTATGCTCTGCTCGTCCCTGTGGAGGACAGCAATACTGGTCGCCGCACGTTGTGTTGAGTTGGATTACGCAATGTTGGGCGAGGTCACTCTGGGTTAGGTTAGGATAGATTTGACTACTGCGCTATACAATGAAGTGCGTTCAATTTCTACGCTCCACGGTGCTCTAATATTCTCTGCTTGGCTCTGGGTATACCAGCATCAGTGATCGCGGCACGTTAAATTGTGTTTGTTTACGTTTGGTTATGCTACAATTGGATAGTCTGGGTCAGTGCAGCTTCGATTTTTGTGTTGTACGCTGCTATTCCCCGGTTTTCTGGGCTCTACTGTGCTCTAGTATGTTCCGCTTGGCTCTGGTGATTACCGCAATAGTGTCCTCGGCACGATAGTCTCAGTTGAGTTACGTTCGGCTATGTTACGTTCGGTCTGGTTAGGGTAGGGTAGCTTTGACTGTTGTGCTATACACTGCGATTCGGTGGACTCCTGCGCTCTACGTTGCTCTAGTATGCTCTGTTTGACTCCGGGTAGGATAGCTATAGTGGTCATGCACGTTTGGCTGTGTCATGTTACGTTTGGTTACGATTCGTTTGGTTAGGTTAGGGCAGGATAGCTTTGGCTCTTGCGTTGTACACTGCTATTCGGAGGATTTCTGCATTCTACATTGCTCTAGTATGAACTGCTTGGCTCCGGGAGACCAGCAATGGTGTTCTCTCCGCTATAGTTTGAATAATGTTACGTTTGTGTATGTTACGATTTTCTAGGATGGGACACGTTAGCATTGGCTTTTGTTCTATACTCTGCTATTCCGTGGATTTCTACGCAATAATGTGCTCTGGTATGTTCTGCTTGGCTCTGGGGAAGCCAGAAATTGTGTTAGTTTGACTTCGGTTACGTACGATTAAAATAAGTTTGGTTATGATAAGGCATGGCAGCTTTAGCTTTTGTGCTACACAATACTATTCTGGGGATTTCTGCGATACACCCTGCTCTAATATGTTCTGCATGGCTCTGTGGACGGCAGCATTACACGTCACGTCACGTTTGGTTGAGTTAGCGTTAGTTTGGACATGTTACGCATGGTTAGGTTGGGACAGGATATCCCTGGCTCCTGTGCCAGGCGCTGGTATTCGGTGGATCTCGGCGTCCCACTGCACTCTAATACATTCTGCTTGGATCTTGGGAGGACAACGATTGCGGTCACGGCACGTTAGGTTGTGTTACGTTTTGCTTGGTTATGTTACGTTTCGCTAGGTTAGGGGAGGATAACTTTGGCTCTTGCACTGTACACTGCTGTTCGGTGGATCTCTGCGTTCCGCTGCGCTCCAATATCTCCTGCTTGGCTTTGTGGAGGCCAGCAACTGTATTCTCGCCACGTTAGGTTGAACCATGTTACGTATGCTATGTTACGTTTGGTTAGGTTAGGGCAGGATTGCTTTCACTTTTGCGCTATACACTGCTATTCTGTGGATTCCTGCGCTCTACCTTGCTCTAATGTGATCTGCTTGGCTCCCAGGTGGCCAGCAATATTGGTCGCGGCACGTTAGATTAAGTTTTGTTACGTTTGGTTATGTTACAATTGGATATGTTAGGACTGGGTATCCCTCACTTTTGTGCCACACGCCGCTACCCGTTGTATATCTGAGCTCTACTCTCCTGTAATGTGGCCTGCATGGACCTGAGGGCAACAATATGCGTCACGTCACGTTAGTTTGAGCTATGTTACATATGGTAGCGTTACGTTTAGCTAGGTTGGTGGAGGATACCGTGGCTTTCGTCTATACAATGCTTCCCTGGAATTCTGCGCTCTTATGTGCTGTAATATGTTCTGCATGGTTCTGGTGTGTCCAGTAATAGTGATATCAGCACGCTAGGTTGAGATATGTTACGTCCCGTTGGAATAGGTTAGGAAGGTACGGTTAGGATTTCTATGACGTTTGCGCTTTACGTTGCTACTTTTTGGATACCTGGGTTCTACATTGCTCTACTATACACTGCTCGGCCCTGGGGAGGCGAGCAATAGTGGTCTTGGGCCGTCAGGCTGAGATAGGTTACGTTCGGTTATGTTATGGAAGGTTAAGTTTGGTAAGGATATCTTTGACTCTTGTACTGTACACTGTTGCTCCGAAGGTTTCTGCGATCTACTCTGCTCTACTGTATTCTGCTTGGCTCCGGGGAGCCCAGGAGCAGTGGTGGCGTCACGTCATGTTGGGTTATGCGGCGTCTGGTTAAGCTAGATTAGGACATGTTCGGTAAGGATATCTACGGCTTTTGTGCTATACACTGCTATTCGGTGGATTTCTGTGCTCTACATTGCTCTACCATCTTTAGCTTGGTCCTGGGGATACCAGCGGCTGTGGTCGCGGCTTTATGTTCATTTATGCTACGTTTGGTTGTGATAGGTTAGACCAGGTTACGTTAGGGTGTCCTCGACTTTTGCAACCTACACTGCTATTCCGTGGATATCTGTGCTCTACATTGCTCCACTTTAAACTGCTCGAATCTCTGGACCCGATCAATACCGTGCGCGGCACGTTAGGTTGAGTTATGCTACGTTTGGTAATATTATGTTAGGCTTTGTGTTGTTGGCATAGCTACGAATCTCGTGCTATACACTCTTATTCGGTGTTTTGCAGTTATGTGCTGCGACCTACTACGCTCTGCTTGGCTATGGGGAGGCCAGGAGCAGTGGTCTCTGCTCGTTATGTTGAGCTATGCTACTCTAGGTTTGGTTATGTTAGGTCTGATTGTGCTAGTTTATCTACGGCCTTTGTGCTATTCACTGCAATGCGGAGGATTTCGGCGCTCTACTGTGCGTGCTCTCTGCTTGTCTCTGTCGTGGCCAGCAATACATGTCTCGCAAAGTTAGGTTCAGTTAGTCTACGTTTGTGTACGTCACGTTTGACTGGGTTAGGATATGCTGCCTTGTCTTTCGTGCTATAGAATGCTCTTCGGCGGACATACTACTATCTGCTTTGCCCTGGGGATTCCAGGACCAATGGTCGTGGCACGTCATGTTGCTGCGTTTGGTTTGGCTAGACTAGGTAAGATTAGGTTAGGGTATCTTCAGCTTTTGTGCTATTCACTGCAGTGTGGGTGATTTCTGCGGTCTACTGTGCACTAGTACATGCTGCTTGTCTCTGCGGGGGGCAGCAATGGCGGTCTCGGCACGTTAGCTTGAGTAATGCTACGTTCCGTTCGGGTAGGTTCGGAGGACTTGGTTATGATTTCCTCGTCTGTTGCGCTGTACACAGCTATTCGGTGGATTTCTGCACTCTACATTCCTTTACTATATTCTGCTTGGCTCTGGGGATGCCAGCAGCAGTCGTTGCGGCTTTATGTTCGCTTATGCCACGTTTGGTTAGGCTAGGTTTGGCCGGGTTAGGCTATGCTGCTTTGACTTCTGCGCTATACGCTGCAATGCGATGGATTTCTGCCCACTACTGTGCTCTTGTAGATCCTGCTTGTCTCTGTGGGGGCCAGCAATATCGGTTTCTTAACGTTAGTTTCTGCTGGACTACGTTTGCGTTTGTCTCGTTTGGCTAGGTTAGTATAGGCTACTTCGACTTTTGCGCTGTACACTGCTATTTGGTAGATATCTGCGCTTTGCGTTGCCCCACTATACTCTGCTTTGCTGTGGGGGTGCCAGCAGCAGTGGTCGCGGCTTTATGTTCAGCTATGCCATGTTTGGTTAGGTTATGTTAGGCCAGGTTTAGTTAGGGTATTTTAGCCTTTTGTCGCTTACGGTGCTATTCAGTGGATTTCTACGCTGTAAATTGCCCTACTACAGTCTACTGGGCTCTGGGGTGGCGATCAATAGCGGTCGCGTTACGTTAGGTTGAGTTACGGTACGTTAGGTTTGGTTACGTTAGGTTAACTATTGATAGGTTAGCTTTGACTTTCGTGCTATACACTCTTATTAGGTGTATTTCTGTTATCCGTTGTGCTCTACTACACTCTGCTGAGCCATGCGGAGGCCAGGAGCAGCGGCCGCTACACGTTACGTAGAGCTATGCTACGTTTGGTTAGGCTAGTTTTGGTCAGGTTAGGCTAGGTTTGGTCAGGTTATGCTATCTACGGCTTTTGTGCTATTCACTGCGATGCGATGGATTCCTGTGGTCTATTGTTCTCCAGTACCAGCTTCTTGTCACTGTGGAAGACTGCAATAGTGGCTTCGTCATGTAAAGTTGAGTTATGTTGCGTTCGGATGTCAGGTTTGGCTAGGTTCGAACAGGCAACAAATACTTTTGTGCTGTTCATTGCTATTCGGCGGATATGTGCGGTCTAATGTACCCTAATATGCTCTGCTTGGCTCCGGGAGGCCAGCAATGCTGGCCTCGTCACGTTATGTGGAGTTACACTACGTTTGGGTAGATTAGGTTAGACCAAGTTAGGTCAGGATATGTTTGACTTTTGTGGTATACACTGCAATGGAGTGCATTTTTGCAATCTGCTGTGCTCATGTATATTCTGCTTGTCTCTGAGGGAGGCCAGGAGCAGTAGTCGCGGCACGTAATGTTGATTTATGCTACGTTCGGTTAGGTTAGGTTAGGTCAGGTTAGGTCAAGTGAGGTGTTGGTTTCTTTGGTCTTTGTGCTTTTGACTGCAACGTGGTGTATTTCTGCGCTCTACTGTGCTCTAGTACATTCTGCTTGTATCTGTTCATGCCAGCAATAGTGGTCTGGTCGTGTTAGGTTGAGCTATGCCACGCTCCGTTATGTTTAGTTTGGTGAGGTTGGGATATGATAGTCCGGACATCCGTGCAATAAACCGCCATACTCGGATTTCTGCACTCTACTGCTTTTTAATGTATTCTGCTTCGATCTGGGGTAGCCAGCGTTAATCGTCACGGCGCGTTATTTTTAACTATGCTACGTTTGCTTACGACAATATTGGTTATGTTAGGATACAATTGCTTTCACTTTTATGCCATTCACCGCTAGTCGGTGGACCTCTCCTCTCTACTGCGCTCTCATATGTTCCGCGTGGCACTGCGGCGGCCAGTAATAGTGGTCTCGGAACGTTAGGTTGAGCTTTGTTACGTTCCGCTATGGTAGGTTAGGAAGGCTTGGTTAGGATTACTATGACCTTTATGATATACACACCTTTTCGGTGGATTTCTGTGCCCCACATTTCTCTACTACTTTGTGCGAGGTACTGGGTATACCAGCAGCAGTGGTCCCGGCAAGTTATGTTCAGTTATGATATTTTTGCTTAGGTGTGGTTAGGCCACATTAAGCTAGGATATCCTTGACATTTGTAACATACACTGATATTCGGTGGATTTTTGCGCTCTACATTGCTCTAGCATACTCTGCTCGAACATGGTGTGTCGAGCAATGGCGCTCGCGGCACGTTAGTTTGTGACAGGTTATGTTTGGTTACGTTCCGTTGGTTTGGGTTAGGCCTGTGTAGCTTTGACATTTCTGATACACACTGCGATTATATGGACGTCTGCGTTCTACTATCCACTAGCGAGTACCGCTTGACTCTGGGGAGACCAGCAACAGTGGTCGCGGCACGCTAGGTTGCGCTACGTTACGTTTGGTTACGTTACCATAGGTTAGGTTAGGAGAAGCGAGCCTTGACTTTATTGCTGTAGCCTGCTATTAGGTGCATTTCTGCACCCTACTGTGCTCTAATATTTTCAGCTTGTCTCTGGCAATTCCAGCAATTGTGGCCTCGGCACGATATGTTGTTAGATTACGTTACGTTAGGTTGGGTTAGGCTATGTTTGGTCAGGATAGCTTTAACTTTCGTGTCGTACACTGCTCTATGGTGGATTTCGGCGCTCTACTGTGCTCTAGTATGTCCTGCTCGGCCCTGGGGGGGGGGGCAATAATTGCGGCCTCTGCACGTAACGTTATGTAAGCCATTACTTGGTTTTGTTACGATTCTCCAGGTTAGGAGAGGATAACTATGCCTTCAGTGCTATAATCTGCTGTTAGGTGGATTTCTGCGCCCTACAGAACTCTAATATTTTGAGCTTAGCTCCGTCAGGGCCAGCAATAGTTGTCTCGGCACGTTATGTTGAGTCAGGTTACGTTCGATTAGGTTGGGATATGCTGAGCTTGGTAAGTATAGCTTCAACTTTTGTACTGCACACAGCTATTCGGCGGATTACTGCTCTCTAATGTGCTCTAGCATGTCCTGCTTGGCTCTAGGGAGGGCATCAATAGCGGCCTCGGCACGTAAGGTTGAGTCAGGCTACGTTTGATTGTGCTCCGTTGGACGGCGTTATGTTTTGGTAGCTCAGACTTTTCTGATATACACCACGATACCATGGATTCCTGCGTTCTACACTCAACTATTATGTTCTGCTTGACCATGAGGAGGCCAGTAACGGCGGTCGCGGCACTTTGGATTTATATATGTTAAGTTTGGTCATGTTACGGTTCATTACGTAGGGAATGGATTAGTTTTTAGTGCCTTAGTCTGCTCTTATGCGGACTTCTGTGCCCTACGGTACTCTAATATTTTCTGCTTGGCTCTGGCAAGGCCAGTAATAGTGGTCTCGGCACGTTGCGGTGGGTCTGGTTACGTTCGGCTAGGTCGCGTCAGGCTCAGTTTGGTCGGTATAGCTTTAACTTTCGCGCTGGACCCTGCCTTCGGTGGATTTCCGCGTACACTGCGCTCTGGTGTGTCCTCCGTCACTCTGGGAGGCCAGTAATAGTGGTCGCGCCACGTTAGTGTAAGTTAGAATACGTTTGGTTACATTACGATCTCATTGGCCAGGAGAAGATAGCTATGACTCCACTGGTACAGTCTGCTATTAGGTGTATATCTTCGCTCTACAGTGCTCCTGTGCTTTCAGCTTGGCGCTGGCAAGGCCAGGAATAGTGAACTCCGCACGATATGATGTGTCAGGTTACGATCGGTTATTTTGGATTAGGCAATGTTTGATCAGAGTAGCTTTAACATTTGTGCCGTACACAGCTATTCGGAGGATTGCTGCTCTCCGCTGTGCTCTAGTACGTGCAGCTTGGCCCTGCAGATGGCAGCAATAGCGGTCTCGGCACGTTAGGTTTAGTTCTGCTACGTTTGGCTATGATACGGTTGGTTTGGTTAAAAGACGATAGCTACGACTCCTGTGCTATGGTCTGACATTGGGTGGATCTTTGCTCCCTACAGTGCTTTAATGTATTCAGCTTGGCCTTGTCAAGGCCATCAACGGTGGTCTCTGCAAGTTTTGATGGGTCAGGCTACGTTCGGTTAGGTTGGGTTAGGATATGCTTTGTCAGGGTATCTTTAACTTTTTTGCTGCACACTGCTACTCGGTGGATTCCTGAGCTCTACTGTAATGTAGTATGTCCTACTTGGCTCTGCGGAGGGCAGCAGTAGCGGTCTCGGCACGTTTGGTTTTGTCAGGGTACGTTCGGTCAGATTGAGCATCAGAAGTATAAGTCTTGCCAGGATTGCATCAACTTTTGTTGTGTACACTGCTAATCGTTGGATATATACCACTACTATGCTCTAATACGCCCTGCTTGTATCTGGTGTGGGCAGCAAGAACTCTATCGGCACGTTAAGTTGAGTCAGACTATATTTGGTTATGATCAGTTAGTTTGGGTTAGGCACGGGTAACTATGACTTTCAAGATACACAGTGCGATTCCATGGATTTCTGCTTTCTACTCTCCACTAACATGTTCTGTTTCACACTGGAGTGCCAGCAATGCTGGTCGCGGCACGTCAGGTTGAGTTAGGTTAGGTTTGGCCATGTCACGATTGGTTAGGTTAGGAGGCGATAGCTTTCCCATTAGTGCTGTAGCCTACTACTATGTGGATTACTACGCCCTGCTGTGCACTGATATTTTGAGCTTGCCTCTGGGAAGGCCAGCAATAGTGATCGCGGCACGTTATGTTTTGTCAGGTTACGTTCGGTCTGGTTGGGATGGGATAAGTTTTGTCAATTGCATCAGCTTTTGTGCTGTAGACTGCTATTCGGTTGACTTCTGCGCTCTACTGTGCTTTAGTGTGTTCTGATTGGCTCTGCGGAGGGCAAAAATTGCGGTCTCGGCACGATAGATTGGGTTAAGCTATGTTTGGCTATGTTCTGTTCGTTTGGGCTAATTTCGGATAGCTTTGACTTTTCTGATTTACACTGCGAATCTGTGGATTTCTGCGTTCTACTCTCCACTAATGTGTTCTGCTTGGCTCTGGGGATGCCAGGAATGGTGGTGGCGGCACGCTGGGTTGAGTTATGTTACGTTTGGTTATGTTACTATTGGTTAGGTTAGGAGAGAATAGCATTGTCCTTAGCTCTATGGTCTGCTGTTAGGTGGATCTCTGAGCCCTATAGTGCTGTAATATCATCAGCTTGACTCTGCGACAGCCAGCAATTGCGGTCGCTGCACTTTAGTAGCAGTTTGGTTACATTTGGTTATTTTAACTTTGGTTAGGTTAGGAGAGGATAGCTTTGACTTTCGGGCTATTATCTGCTGTTAGGTGGACTTCTGCGCCCTACAGTGATCTAATATCTTCAGCTTGGCTCCGGGACGGCCAGCAATTGTGGCCTCGTCATTTTATATTGGGTCAGGTTACGCTCGGCAGGCGTGGGTTAGGTAAAGTTTGGTTAGGAGAGCTTTAACTTTTGTGCTGTATACTGCTATTCGTGAATTTCTGCGCTGTATTGTGCTCTTGTATGTCCTGCTTGGGTATGGGGAGGGCAGCAATAGCGTTCTCGGCACGTTAGTTTGAGTTAGGCTATGTTTGTCTACGTCCTGTTAGTCTGCGTTAGGATTGTGTAGCTTTGGCATCTCCGATATACGCTTCGCTTCTATTGATTTCTAAGCCCTACTCTCCACTAGTGTGTTCTGCTTTGCTCTGGGCAGGCCAGCAATAGCGGTTGCGATCGCGTTAGTTTGAGTTAGGCTACGCTTGATTATGTTACGATTGGGTATGTTAAGAGAGGGTAGCTTTGACTTGAGTGCTAATGTGTGACTTGAGTGCAAGTGTTAGAACACAGTAGGGCGCACAAATCCACCTCATACCACGCTATAGCACTAAAGTCGAAGCTTCCCTCTCCTAACATACCCAAACGTGACATAACCAAACGTAACCTAATTCAACCTAACGCGTAGCTGCCGCCATTTCTAGCCTACTCAGAGCAAAGCAGAGCATATTAGAGCACAGTAGATCGCGGAAGTCCATCGAATTCCAGTGTTTATCTCTAAAGTCGAAGCTGTCCTGACCAAACCTAACCAAACGTAACATAACCAAACCTAGCCTAACTCAATATAACATGCTTATACCGCTATTGATCGCCTTCCCAGAGTCAAGCAGAATATACTGCAGCGCAATACATCGCAAAAACCCACCGCATTGCTGTGTAATGCACAAAAACCGGACATATCCTAACCTAACGTGACAAAAACCTAACCTGACCAAACGTAGCCTAACACAAACTACAGAGACACGACCGCCAATACTGCGCTCCAGAGAGAAGAGTAGGGTATAACAGAGCATCGAAGAGCGCCGAAGGCCACCGAATATCAGCTTATAGCGCAAAAGTTGAAGGTATCCTGTCCAAACCTAGCCAAACCTAACAAAACCAAGCAGAACCAAACACAACATATTGTGCCGTGACCGCTATTTCTGGCCTCCCCAGAGTCGAGTTGCGTATAGCAGGGGTTCGAGGAGCACAGATATCGGCCGAATAGCAGTGTCCAGTGTAGAAGTCAAATATATCCTATCCTAACCGAACCAAACGTGACACAGCCAAACCTAACCTAACTCAAACTAACGTACAGCGGACACGATATCTGGCCTCCCCAGAGCAAAGCAGCGAATATTAGATCACAGTAGAGCGCGGGAATCCACCGAACACGCGAGTATATCACAATAGTTATAGTTGTTCCAGCCTAATATAACCAAGTATAGCATAACCAAACGTATCGTAACCCATCCAAACGTGCCCAGACCATTAATCGTGAGCACCCCAGAGCAAAGGAGAACGTATTAGAGCAGAGTGGAGCGGGAAATATACCGTATGGCAGAGTACAGCACAAAAGTAAAAGCCATAGCTTCCTAACCCAAAAAATCTTAATATAAACGAACGTAACATAACTCAAAGTAACGTGCGGGGACCAACATTGCTGGTCTCCACAGAGCCAAGCAGAATATATTAGAGCATGGTAGATAGTAGAAGTCCACGGAAAAGCAGTGTACAGCACAAGAAACAATGCTATCGCATCGTAACCTGACCAAACGTAAAATAGCAGCACGTAATCTAACTCAAATTAACGTGCAGAGACCACTACTGCCACCAGCTCCCACTGCCCAGGGACAAGAAGAATATAACACAGAACAGTGGTGCGCAGATATCCAGAAAATAGCAGTGCGTAGTACAAAAGTGGAAGCTACATTAGCCAAATATATCCTAAACCATCTTAACCGAACTTAACCTGACGCAACATAATGTGCCGAGAACACTATTGCTTACCCTCCCAGTGCCAAGCAGAACATACTAGAGCACTGTAGAGCGCTGACATCCACCGTGTAGCATATAGAACAAAAGTCAAAGCTAACACCTCCAAACCTAGCCAATCGTAACGCAGCCAATCGTAACATAACACAAACTACCGCGCCTCGACCACGATTGCTATCCTCCCAAAAGGCAAGCAGAGCATATATGTTGATAGCAGGACGCAGAAATCCATAGCATCGCGGTGTATATCAGAAAAGTCTAAGCAGCACAAACCTAAACCAAACAAACAAAGCCTAACCAAGCGTAGCCTAACTCAACGTACCGTGCTGCGACCACTTTTGCTGGGCTCCCCTAGGACAACTAGAATATACTAGAGCAAAGTAGATCGCAGAGATCCGCCGAAAAGCATTGTATAGCGCAAATGTCAAAGCCATCCTAACCAAACTTAGCCTACCCGGACAAAACCAAACGTAACCTCACAAAGCAAAAGGTGCCACATCCTATATGGCTGGCCTGCCTAGAGCCACGTGGAACGTATTGGAGCATAGCAGATCGCTGAAATCGACCGTATAAAAGTGTATAGCACAAAAGTCAAAGCTATCCCATCCTAACCAGGATAATCGTAACGTATCCAAACGTAGCCTAACACACACTAAAGTGCCGATACGACAATTGCTATCCTCCACAGAGCCGAGCAGATCATACTAGGGCAACGTAGAGCGCAGCAGTCGACCGAATATCGGTGTATAGCACAGAAATCGAAGATAACCTATGCTAACATTACCAAACGTAACAAAGCCTAACGCGACGTAACAATACATAACGTACCGAGACCACTATTGCTTGCCTACCCAGAGACAAGCAGAATATACTAGTGGACACTAGAGCGCGTGCTTCCACCGAATAGCGGTGTGTAGCATAAGAGTCGAAGCAATGATATACTATCCTAACCAAGCGTGACATAGCCAACCGTCACATATCACAAACTAACCTGCCGAGACCACTATTCCTGGCCTCCCCAGATCCAAGCAGGACATACTGGAGCACAGTGGAGCGCAGAAATCCACCGAACGGCTGCTTATAGCTCAAAAGGCAGTGCTATCAAGACATAACCCAAGCTAACATAGCCTAACCAATCGTAGCATAACACAACCTAATGTGCCGAGATTACTATTACTGCCCCCCCCCCCTTCAATGTCGAACAGGGAATAGGAGAGCAATGTAGGGCGTACGAAATCACCGAATGGGGTCATATAGCACAAAAGTCGAAGCTATCCCATTTCAACCAAACCAACCGTAACTTTTCCAAACGCAGAGTGACACAACCTATTGCGCCACAACCGCTATTGGTGGCCTCCCCAGAAACGAGCAGAGTGTAGTAGAGCCAATTAGAGCGAAGGATTCCACCAAGCAGCAATGTATAGCACAATTGTCGAAGACAATCTACCCCAACCGTACATGACGTAACCCAACATGACGTAGAGTAGCTAAACCTAACGAGCTGAGACCACTATTTCTGGTCTCCCATAGCCAAGCAGAGCATATGAGAGCACAGTAGAGCGCACAAATCAACCGTATAGCAGTGTATTGCACATGAGACAAAGCTATCCTATCCTAACCTAACCAAACCTAACATATCCAAATATAATCTAACTATACCTAACGTGCTGAGGCAGCCATTGCAGCCCTTCCCTGAGACAAGCAGATCATACTAGAGCACAGAAGAGGGCTGAAATCCACCGAAGTGCAATGCACAGCACAAAAGTAGAAGCTACCGTAACCACGCGTAGCTCAAGCTGACCTAACCGAACGTAACAAAGCACAACATAACGTGCTCAGACCACTATTGCTGGGCTTCCCAGTGCCAAGCCGAACACACTAGAGAGCAGTAGAGCGCTGATATGCGCCGCACAGCAGTGTATAGCACAAAAGTCGGAGCTATCACATCCTAACCTAGCAGATCGTAGCATAGCAAACCTTAACCAAACACAGTATAACGTGCCGCGACCACGACTGCTGGCCTCCCCAGAGACAGGCAGAACATATATGTTGAGGGTAGGGCGCGGAAGTCCATAGAACCGCGCTGTATATTAGAAAAGCCTAAGCTATCCAAACCGAACCAAAACCAACAAAACCTAACCAAACGAAGCCTAGCTCAACATAACTAGCCGTGACCACTATTGCTGGACACCCCAGGGCTATGCAGAATAAAGTAGAGCACAGCAGACTGCAGAAGTCAATAGAAAAACAGTGTATACCACAAATGACTGAGCTACTCTAACCTAACGGAAACGAACGTAGCCTAACCGTACGTAGCCCAACACAACCTAACGTGACGATACCACTGTTACTCGCCACCCCAGCGTCGAGCAGAGTATGGTAGCGCAATGTGAAGCGAAGGAGT
>NW_016940896.1:0-619 GCF_001483705.2 Eufriesea mexicana | reverse complement strand
TATGGTAGTTTCACTGTTAAAGAGGTATAAGCTGGAGAAATATCGATCCGAAATCGAAGCTTTGATAAAAAATAAATAAGTATAATTGACATTAATTCTGTCAAAAGTGTTCCCACACTTTGGCAAACAGAAAAATAAAAATTCCAAAGTCGTTTCAGACAGATATGGTAGTTTTACTCTTAAAAACATATAAGCTGAAGGAATATCGAACCGAAATCGAAGCTTTGGTAAAAAAAATAAATAAGCATAATTGACATTAATTCTGTCAAAAGTGTTCCCATACTTTGGCAACCAGAAAAATAAAAATTCCAAAGTCGTTTCTGACAGATATGGTAGTTTCACTGTTAAAGAGGTATAAGCTGGAGAAATATCGATCCGAAATCGAAGCTTTAATAAAAAGTAAATAAGCATAATTGACATTAATGCTGTCAAAAGTGTTCCCACACTTTGGTAACCGGAAAAATAAAAATTCCAAAGTCGTTTCTGACAGATACGGTAGTTTTACTGTTAAAAAGGTATAAGCTGGAGGAATATCGAACCGAAATCGAAGCTTTAATAAAAAATAAATAAGTATAATTGACATTAATTCTGTCAAAAGTGTTCCCACACTTTGGTAACC
>NW_016940895.1:703-1391 GCF_001483705.2 Eufriesea mexicana | reverse complement strand
GCTTGGCTCTGGGATGTCGAACAATAGTGGTCTCAGCACGATAAGTTGAGTCAGGTTACGTTCACTTTGGTTCGGTCACGCTAAGTTAGGACAGGGTAGCTTCAACTTATGTGCTGAACACTACTATTCGGTGGATTGCTGCACTCTACTGTGCACAAGTATTACCTGCTTTACGCTGGGGAGGGCAGCAATAGCGGACTCGGCACGTTACGTTGAGTTGGGCTACGTTTGGGTATGTTCCGTTGATTTGGGATAGGTTTGGGTAGCTATGACTTTTCTGATGTACACTGCGATTCTGTGTACTTGTGCGCTCTACTCTACACTAATGTGTTCTGGTTGATTCTGGGGAGGCCAGCATTAGTGGACTCGGCGCTCTATGATGAGTCAAGTTAATTCGGTTAGGCTGCTTTATGCTCAGTTTGGTAAAGTGAGCGTTAACTTTTGTGCTGCACTACAATATTCGGTAGATTTCTGCGCTCTTCAGAGTTCTAGTATGTCCTGCTAGGCTCTGGGGTGGGCAGCAACAGCGGTCTCGGCACGTTATGTTGAGCTAGGCTATGTTTGGCTATGTTCCGTTTGTTCGGATTTGGTTTTGGTAGCTTCGACTTCTCTGATATACACTGCGATTTCATGGATTTCTACGTTCCACTCTCCGCTAATGTGTTCTGCTTGGCTCTGGGGAGGGGGG
>NW_016940895.1:0-557 GCF_001483705.2 Eufriesea mexicana | reverse complement strand
CCATACTGTGCTCTAGTAAGTCCTGCTCGGCTCTGGAGTGGGCAGGAATAGCGGTCGCGGCACGTTGTGCTTAGTTAGGCTACATTTGGTCATGTTCTGTTGGTTTGCGATAGGCTTGGTTAGCTTTGACTTTTCTGAAGTTCACTGCGGTTCTGTGGATATCAGCGTCCTAATCCGTACCAACGTGTCCACCTTGGCTCTGTGGAGTCCAGCAATAGCGGCCTCTGCGTGTCAGATAGGGTCAGGCTATATTTGGTTACGTTCCTTTTGTTCGGGTTAGGTTTGGGTTGCTTTGTCTTTTAGGCGGATTTCTGCTCCCTACAGAACTGTAATGTTTTCAGCTTGGCTCTGGGGATGTCAGCAGTATTTGTCTCTGCACGTCATGTTTAGTCATGTTACGTTCGGTAAGGTTGGGTTAGGATAGGTTATATTAGGGTGGCTAAAACTTTTGCGCTCTACACTGCTGTTCTGTGGATCTCTGCACTCTACTGTTTTGTAGTATACCCTGCTTAGCTCTGGGGTATGCAGCAATAGCGGTCTCGGTATGTTAGGTTTCG
>NW_016940894.1:393-663 GCF_001483705.2 Eufriesea mexicana | reverse complement strand
TTGACATTTTCGACTCATATCGTGGAGAGGTAACTTTCTTGCATAAATAAGGAGGTAAGATTCCATTGGCCAGCTGTGGTTTTTGCAATTCTATTGCATCTGGAAGGAAAATTCAGTTTTATTGACATTTTCGACTAATATCGTGGTGAGCTCACATCCTTGCATAAATAAGGAGGAAAGATTCTATTGGCACGCTATACCCATTACAATGCTATGGAATCTGCCTCGAAAATTCAATTTTATTGACATTTTCGACTAATATCGTGGTGA
>NW_016940894.1:0-356 GCF_001483705.2 Eufriesea mexicana | reverse complement strand
AAGATTCTATTGGCCAGCTATGGCCATTGCAATTCTATAGTACCTGGATGGAAAATTCAATTTTATTGACATTTTCGAATAATATCGTGGTGAGCTGACATCCTTGCATGTGTAAGGAGGAAAGATTCTACTGGCGAGCTATAGCCATTGAATGCAATAGAATCTGACTGGAAAATTCAATTCTATTAATATTTTCGACTGATATCGTGGTGAGCTCACTTTCTTGGATGAATGTGGACGAAAGATTCTATTGGCGTGCCATCGCCATTGCAATTCTATAGTATCAGGATGGAAAATTCTATTTTATTGACATTTTCGACAAATATCGTGGCGAGCTAACTTTCTTGCATAAATAA
>NW_016940893.1:0-547 GCF_001483705.2 Eufriesea mexicana | reverse complement strand
ATATTTTCCAGTCCTGTGCCATGCACTGCTATTTGATGGATTTCTGCGCTCTACGTCACTCTATTATAATCCGCTCGAATCAGTGGCGGCGAGCAATAGTGGTCCCGGCACGCCCTGTTAGGTTAAGCTGCGTTCGGTTAGGTTAGGTTAGGTCAGGTTAGGTCAGGATGTCAACGTTTTTTGCGATCTTCACTGCAATGCGGTGGTTCTCTGCGCACTGCTGTGCTCTATTACACTCTGCTTGTCTCTGCGGAGGGCGACGATAGTGGTCTCGTCATGTTAGGTTGGATTAGGTTACGTTTGCATGTGTTACGTTTGGATAGGTAAGGAGAGTCTACAATTTTTGTGTTCTACACTGCTATTCCGTGTGTTTGTGTGCTCCACTGTGCTCTACTACATTGTGCCTGGCTCTGGGGTGGCCAGGTGCAGTGCACGAGGCACGTTGCTCTGAGATACACTGCGTTTGGGTAGGTTACTTATGAAACAGGTTATGTCAGGGTATACTTGACTTTTGCTCCATAGACTACCATGCTGTGGATTTGTGCAC
>NW_016940892.1:0-591 GCF_001483705.2 Eufriesea mexicana | reverse complement strand
GAGACAACTGCTGCTGGCCTCCACAGGGCCGAGCAGAATGTTGTAGAGAACAGACGTGCGCAGAAATCCGCCGAATAACTGTACATAGCACGAAAGTCAAATCTGTCCTAACAAAACTTAGCGTAACCTTAACTAACTAAACGTAACGGAAAATGACCTAACGTGCCGAGACCACTATTTCTGGCCTCCCTTGAGACAAGTAGAAAATATGAGAGCACAGTAATAACTCTCCGAATAGCAGCGCGTAGCAAAGAAGTCAATGCTACTCCAATGTCAATGTTACAAAGCGTAACATAGACAAACGAAACCTGACTCAACCTATCGTGCCGTGACCACTGACGCTGACAACCCCAGAGACGAGCAGCACAGATTAGGGGAGAGGAGAGTTCAGAAATCCATAGAAACGCAGCGTATAGACGAAGGTCATGACTATCATAACCGAACTACAGTTTACTTAACATCGCAAATGCAACATAATAGTGATCGCTGAAATTTACGTTTAGCTAGGTTAAGTTAGATCATGTTTGATCAGGTTGCCTTCGTCTCTTGTGCTATGCACAGTAATGCGGTCGATTTCTTCGCTCTTCTGTG
>NW_016940891.1:0-508 GCF_001483705.2 Eufriesea mexicana | reverse complement strand
ATATGCTCTGCTTGACCCTGCGGAGACCAGCATTACTTGTCGCGGCACGTTAGGCTGGCTTATGTTACGTTTGGTTACGTTACGTTTGGCCAGGTTAGGAGTGTCTCGCTATGACTATTGCGCTATTCACTGCTATTCGGCGGATTGCTGCACTCTACTCTGCTCTAGTCTATTCCGGTCGGCTCGGTAGATGTAAGCAATAACGGTCTAGGAATGTTAGGTTACGTTTGGTTATGATACGTTTGGTTAGGTTAGGCTAAGATCGCTTTGACCTTTGTGCTATACACTGCTGTTAGGTGGATTTCTGAGATCTACTGTGCTCTCCTACACTCTGCTTCTCTCAGGGGAGACCAGGAGCAATGGTCAATGCATGTTATGCTGAGCTATGCTGCGCTCGGGTTGGTTACGTTAGGTCAGGTTAGGACATGATATCATCAACTCCTGAGATATTCTCTGCAGTGCTGTGGATCCTGGCGCAATATTATGCTCTAGTACGTTCTGTTTATCT
>NW_016940890.1:0-340 GCF_001483705.2 Eufriesea mexicana | reverse complement strand
CCGAATATCTGTGTAGAGCATAAAAATCAAAGATATCCTAACCTAACCTGACCAAACGCAACATCACCAAACATATCATAACTCGACCTAACCTGACGTGACCACTACTTCTGGCCTACCCAGATTCGAGCAGAGTATAGCAGAGCACAGCGCACTGCAGAATTCCACCCAATAAGAGTTTATAACACGAAGTCAAAGGTATGCGGACATAACCCAATACAGCATAACCTAACCAAACGTAGCATAACACAGCCTAGCGTGTAGAGACCGCTATTATTGGCATCCCCTGCGCCTAGCATAGCATATTAGATCACAGTAGAGCGCAGGAGTCAACGAACAG
>NW_016940889.1:0-531 GCF_001483705.2 Eufriesea mexicana | reverse complement strand
TGACCTAATCTGACCTACCTAACCTAACCTAACCTATACCTATCCTAACTTTGTAAAACTTATCTTAGCCAAACCTACCCAAGCTTTAGCAAACCTAATATAACCAATCCCAACCTACCCCGATACTATACCTATCCTAACATAATGAAACCCTACCTAACATCTGACCAAACCTAGCTAACCTAGCTTAACCAAACCTAACATAGCCTAACCCAACAAATCTTAACCTAACCTATTCAAACCTAAGCTAAGCTCACCTATCCCAACCCAAACTATCATAAGCTAACCTAACCTAACATAATCTAAGCAGACCAGGCTTGACCTGTCCTGACCTGACCTGACTTGACCTGACCTGACTTGACCTGACCTGACGTGGCCCGACATTGCCTGGTCGTGCCTGACTTGACCTGACCTGACCCGACAGGACATGACCAGACATGGCCTGACATTGCCTGGCCAGGCCTGGCCTGACGTGGCCTGACATTGCCTGGCCAGGCTTGACCTGCACTTACCTGACATGAACTGACTGAC
>NW_016940888.1:0-1119 GCF_001483705.2 Eufriesea mexicana | reverse complement strand
TTTATTGTTATTTTCTGCTAGTATCGTGGTGAGCTAACTTTCTTGCTTAGATAAGGAGGATGGATTTTATTGGCGTTCAATAGCCATTGCAATGCCATTGAATCTGCTTGGAAAATTCAATTTTATTGACATTTTCGTCTAATATCGTGGTGAGCTAATTTTCTTGCATAAATAAGGAGGAAAGATATTATTGGCGTCCTATAGCCATTGAAGAGCTATAGAATCCGGCTGGAAGATTCTATTTTATAGACATTTTCGACTAATATAGTGATGGACTAACTTTCCTGAATATATGAGGAGGAAATATCTCATTGGCGTGCTATAGCCATTGCAATACTGCAGAATCTGCCTGGAAAATTCTATTTTATTTACATTTGTGACTAATATCGTGGTGTGCTAATTTTCCTGCATAAATAAGGTGGAAAGTTCCTATTGGCGTGCTATAGCCATTGCAATGCTTCTGGATCTGCGTGGAAAATTCAATTTTATCGACATTTTCGTCTAATATATTGATGAACTAACTTTCTTGCATAAATAAGGGGGAAAGATTCTATTGGCGTGTTATAGCAACTGCACTGCAATATAATTGGGCTGGAAAATACAATTTTATTGACATTTTACGCTAATATCCTGGTGTGCTAGCTTTCTTGCTTAGATAAGGAGGAAGGACGCTATTGGCGTGCTATGGCCATTGCAATGCTATAGGGTCTGCCTGGAAAATTCAGTTTTATAGACATTTTCCGCTAATATCGTGGCGAGCTAGCTTTCTTGCATCGATAAGGAGGAAGGACACTATTGGCGTGCTATGGCCATTGCAATGCTACAGAATCTGCGTGGAAAGTTCAATTTTATTGACATTTTCGACTAATATCGTGGTGCGCTAATTTTGTAGGGTAAATAAGGAAGAAATATTCTATAGCCGTGCTATAGCCATTGCAATACTATAGAATCTGCATGGAAAATACAATTTTATTTACATGTTCGACTAATATCGTGGTGAGCCAATTTTCTTACATAAATAAGGAGGAAATATTCTACTGGCGTGCTGTAGCCATAGCAATGCTATAGAAACAGGCTGGAGAATTCAATTTTATTGGCATTTTCGTCTAATATCGTGGT
>NW_016940887.1:0-645 GCF_001483705.2 Eufriesea mexicana | reverse complement strand
CACTATTGCTGCGCTGCCAAGGCCCAAGCAGAACACAATAGGCTCACTGGAGCGCAGAAGTCCACCGAATAGCGGTGCATAATACTGAAGTCAATGCTACCCTATCTTAATGTATCCAACCATAATGTAGCCAGACGTAGCATGACTGAGCCTAACGTACCGCTACCACAATTGCAGATCTCCCTATAGTCGAGCAATGCTTACTGTAGGACAGTAGAGCACAGAAATCCATAAAACCGCAGTGTATAGGACAAAAGTCATAACTATCCAGACCTAACACGGGCTAACCTAACATAGCCAAACGGAGCTTACCTAAACGTAACGTGCCGCGACCACAATTGGGGGCCTCCTGAGACCCGAGCAGAATATAGTGGAACACTGTCGAGTGCAGAGGACCACCCGAAAACAGTGTATAGCACGAATGCCAAGGCTACACTTACCGAACATGGTCCAACCTAAACTAATCATAAGAAACGTAGCTCAACCAAAGGCATTCCCAGGGCAAAGCAGAATAATGGAGGGAGCAGCAGAGCGCAGATATTGTCCGGATAGCAGGGTATAGCACGAAAGACTCGGTAAACGGGTCCAAGCGTAACATAACCTGACCTAACCGAAGGTAACCTGTCCCAAACTAACGTGACGTGG
>NW_016940886.1:0-545 GCF_001483705.2 Eufriesea mexicana | reverse complement strand
TGCTCTGATATGTTCTGCTTTGCCCTGTGGAGGCCAGCAATAAAGGTCTCGGATCATTAGATTAAGTTATTCTACGTTCTGTTAAGTCAGATTGGGACAGGTTTTGGTGAGGATACCTTTGACTTTTGAGCTATACGTTGCAATTTGGTGGATTCCTGTGAGCTGCATTGCTCTAATATGCTCTGCTTGTCTCTGGGGAGGCCATCAATAGTGGTCGCGGCACGGTAGAATTTGATAGGGTACGCTTGGTGTTGTTTCGATTTGCAAGGATAGCATTGGGTAGCCGTGACATTTTGATGTGCAGCTCCATTCGGTGAATTTCAACGCTCTACATTGTTCTGCTATACCCGGCTCGGAACTCTGGAGCCCAGTAATCGTGGTCTCGGCACGTTAGCTTGAGTTAGGCTGCGTTTGGCAAGGTTACATTAGCTTGGATTGGGTAGGGATTGCTTTGACTTTCGTGGTATAACCTGCTCTTCGGAGGATTTCTCCGCTCCACTGCATCTGGTATGTTCTGCTTGTCCCTGGGGTCTCCAGCAATGGTG
>NW_016940885.1:0-20018 GCF_001483705.2 Eufriesea mexicana | reverse complement strand
CGGCTCGTTAGGTTTAGTTATTCTACGTTTGGTTAGGTTAGGTTAGGTCAGGTTAGGTAAGCACATCTTTGACTTTCGTGCTACACACTGCTATCTGATGGCTTCCTGTGCACTTACGTGCTATAGTATATTCTTTTTCTCTCTGGGGATGCCAGCTGTGGTGTTCTTGGCACGTAAGTCTGAGCTGCGTTGCGTAAGGTTATGTTAGGTTTGGATAGATTAGGATGGGATAGCATCGGCTTTTGTGCTATACGCTGCTGTTCGGTGGACTTCGGCGCTCCACACTGCTCTACTATGCTCTGCTCGACCCTCGGGATCCGAGCAACAGTGGTATGGCCCGTAACGTTGTGTTAAGTTACGTTTGATTGTGTTAGGTTCCGTAGTGTTAGGTTAGGATAGCTTCGATATTATCTGGGCGAGGATCACCGCCCCCGGAGTTGACGGCATCCCAGGCCGCGCCTTTACACTGCCTCTGGAGACGCGTGGCGACAGGGAGCGGCGTCTCTTGGACAGCTGCCTCAGGACAGATTCCCGTTATATTGGAAGAGAGCGAGGTTCGTGCTGATCCCCAATCCGGGGAAGACGCCGGAATCTCCGAAGGCATACCGGCCCATATGCCTGCTCGACGAGGCGGGCAAGTTATTCGAGCGCATTCTAGCAGTCCGTATCCGAGAGCATGTAGCGGACGAGGGTCCTAATCTCGGCGTCAGCTAGTTCGGATTCCGGCAGGGTCTGTCCACGATGGACGCGATTAAGCGCGCTGGTAACCTGTCGGAGGTTGCGGTGGAACGGGGCGATGTGGTGCTGGCGGTCGGCGTGTATATCTCCAACGCCTTCAACACGATATCCAGTATGCTCTGTTGCTCCACAGGGATCCCCAGCGCATGATGGCGGTGTTCGGCGACTGTTAGGCGGAGCGCTCGATCGATTATCCAGGACGGTACTCGACAGTCGCGAGGGCAACGAACTGCGGTGTACCACAGGGATCTGAACTCTGGCCATTCCTGCGGGACCTCGCGTACGACTCCATATTGCGCACTGCCCTCCCCCTCGGCCTGCGCCTGACGTACTGCGCGGACGACACGTTCGCGAGCGCCGGTTACCTTGTCGCGTGGTGGGTCGGGACCTTTCACTCTCCGTCGTCGCGGCGCAAGTGATGGACAGCTTAGGTGCATACCGTGCGGTGGCCTCCTTCTGCGAGGCGGTTATGTTACAGATGGAGGCCGCGGAGATAGCCCGAGGGCGTAGCGCGTGCTCATCGCGTGTAGGGCGGAGGTGGCTGCAAGCCCGGCTCCACAGGGCGCCGCGCGGTCTGCCGGATGTGTTAACGCGTTCGGCCTCCTCCTTCGCGAGCGACCATGTCCCTACGGCCGGGGAGGCCGTGTCTCTCTCCCGTTGTAACATAGGTCAGTGTGACGAGTGGCGAGTGGGCGCCCGTCTGTTCGGGATACCGTGGTCCAGGTTCGCGGCGTCGCGTTATGTTCGCGCGGCGTCCGCGGGGTATGCGTGCGCTGCGGTGTGGTGGTGTGCGTGTTGTGTGTGCATTTAATCGGGCCGTCTCGCGCGCATGGACATGGACGTTTCGGGTGCGATTTCCCGTCGCGCCCGGAGGGAACAGCTGTTGCGTCGCTGGGGCTCCCTGGAAATTGAGTCGCTGCGGAGTCAAGGTCGCACCGAATTGCGAGGGGCTGACCGTCGTGGGGGTTTTAGTGGGAAAAAACACCACATAACCACGCCACCTCCCCTAAGGTGGTCGGGTGCCTTCGGAAGATTTGCCCCACGTGAAGAAAAGGGGAATGATAGCTTTGACTTTAGTGCTATGGTCTCCTATTAGGTGGATCCCTGCGCCATAGAGTGCTCTGATGCCTTCTGCTTGGCTCTGGGGTGGCCCGGAACAGTGGCATCTGCAAGTTACATTGTGTCACATTACGTTCGGTTTGGTTCGTTCAGGCCAAGTTTTGTCAGGATAGCTTCAACTTTTGTGCTGCACACTGCTATTCCGTGGATTTCTGCGCTCCATTCTGCTCTAGTATGTCCTGCTTGACTCTGGGGTGGGCAAAAATGGCGGTTTTGGCACGTTAGGTTAAGTTAGGCTTTGTTTGTACATGTTGTGTTGGTTTGGGTTAGGTTCGGGTAACTCTGACTTTTCCGATATGCACTGCGATTTTATGGATTTCTGCGACCTACTCCCTACAATCGAGGCGTGCTTGGCTATGCGGAGGCCAGCAATAGTTCGGTCGGCACATTACGTCGAGACACGTTACGTTCGGCTAAGTTGGGTTAGACCAAGTTTGGTTGGGATAGCTTTAACTAATGTGCTTTACACTGCTATTCGGTGGATTTCTGCGCTCGACTGCGCTCTCTGATGTCCTGCTTTGCTCTGGAGAGGGCAAAAATAGCATTCTCTGCACGTTAATATGAGTTAGGCTATGTTTCGATACGTTCTGTTGGTTTGGGTAGCTTTCACTTCTCTGACATACACTGCCACGCTATGGACATCTGCGTTCTAATCTCCACTAAGGTGTTCTGCTAGGATATGGAGAGGCTAGCAATAGTGCTTGCCGCGCGTTGGGTTGGGTTGTGTTACGTTCGGTTTCGGTACGCTTGGCTAGGTAAGGGGAGGAAGAGCTTGACTCTAGTGCGATAGTCCGCTATTAGGTGGATCTCTGCGCCCTACAGTTCTGTAATATTTTCGGCTTGGCCATGGAAAGGCCAACAATGGCTGTCTCGCTCGTTATGCTCTGTCAGGTTACGTTCGGTTAGGTTGGGTTAAGATAAGTTTGGTTAGGATAGCTTCAACTTTTGTGCTTTACGCCGCTACTCGGTTTATTTCTGCGACCTACTGTGCTCTAGTATGTCCAGCTTGGTTGTCGGGATGGCAGCAATACGGCCTCGACAAGTTATGTTCAGTTAGACTATGCTTCGTTATGTCCTTTTGGTACCTGTAACTATGACTCCTCTGTTATACATGGCGTTTCTATGGATTTCTGCGTTCTAATCCCACTAACGTGTTCTCCTTTTCTCTGGGATGGCCAGCAATAGTGCTCGTGGCATGTTATATTGAGTTAGGTTATGTTTGTTTATGCTACGCTTGGCTTGGCTAGGAGAGGATAGCTTTGAGTTTAATACCATGGTCTGCTATTAGGTGGACTTCTGGGCCCAACCGTGCTCTGATAGCTTCAGCTTGGCTCTGCGAAGGACAGCAATGGTGGTCGCGGCACGTTAGATTTAGGTATGCTTCGTTCGGTTATGTTACGTTTGGTTTGGTTAGGAGAGGGTAGGTCTGACTTCAGTGCCACAGTCCGCTATTAGGTGGATATGTGTGCCCTACAGTGCTCTAATATTAACAGCTTGGCTATGGGAAGTCAAGCAACGGTGCTCTCGGCCCGCTACGTTGAGTCACGTTACGCTCGGTTAGGTTGGGTTAGGCTAAGTTTTATTGGCATTACTTCAGCTTTTGTGATGTACACTGCTATTCGGTGCAATTCTGCGCTCTGCTGTGCTCTAGGGTGCCCAGCTTGGCTCCGTGGAGGCCAGCAATAGCGGTGGAGGCACAATAGCTTGAGTTATGTTACGTTTGGTTATGTTACGATTGGATCGGTTGGGAGAAGGTAGGTTTGGCTTTTGGTCCTATAGTCTGCAATTAGGCGGATTTCTGTGACCAACAGTACTCTAATATCTTCAGCTTAACCGTGGGAAGGCCAGCAATAGCGTTCTCGGCACGTTACGCTGAGTCACGTTACGTTCGGTTATGTTGGATTTGGATAAGTTTGGTTAACATAGCTACATCCTTTGTGCAGTACACAGCCGATCGGTGGATTGCTGCGCTCTACTGCGATCTAGTGCTTCCTGCTTGACCCTGGTGAGGGCAGCAACGGCCGCCTCGGCACGTTAGGTACAGTTATGCTATATTTGGCTATGTCCTGTCTGCTCTGGTTAGCTTTGGGTAGCTTTGTGTTTTCCGATATACACAGCGATTCTACGGATTTATGCATTATAGTCCCCACTAGTGTGTTCTGCTTGGCGCTGGGGAGGCCAGCAATAGTGGTCGCTAAGCGTTCGGTTGAGTTATGTTACGTTTGTATATGTTACGATTGGTTCGGTTAGGAATGGGTATCTTCTACTTTAGTGCTATAGTCTGCAATTAGGTGGATCGCTGGGCCCTACAGAACTCTAAGTATTTCAGCTGGGCTCTGGGAATGACAGCAATAGTGGTCTCAGCACGATACGTTTAGTCAGGATAAGTCATGTTATAGGCTGGGTTAGACTAAGTTTGGTTGGGATAGCTTTACATTTTGTGCTGTGCACTGCTATTCGGAGGACTTCTGCGCTCTGTTCTGCTCTAAAAAGTCCTGCTTGGTTAATGGGGGCGGGAGCAGCAATAGCGGCTTCGGCACGTCAGGTTGAAGTAAGATACGTTTGGTTATGTTCTGTTGGGTTGGGTTAGGCTTACGTAGCTTTGGCTTTTCTGACATAGACTGCGATTCTATGGATTTCTGCGTTCTGCTCCTCACTAGCGTTTTCTGCTTGGCTCCGGGGAAGACAGCGATGGTGCTCGCTGCACGTTACGTTCAGTCAGGTTACGTTCGGTTAGGTTTGGTTAGGCTACGCCTGGTTAGGATAGTTTCATCTTTTGTGCTGTACACAGGCATTTGGTGGATTTCAGCGCTCTACTGTGCTTTAGTTTGTTCGGCTTGGCATTGGGGAGTGCAGCAATAACTGCCTATGCACGCTAGCCTGAATTAGGCTATGTTTGGTTATGTTCTGCTTGTCTGGGTAAAGTTTGGGTGGCTTTGACTTTTCTGGAATGCACTGTGATTCTATGGACTTCTGCGTTCTCCTCTACACTAATGTGTTCTGCTTGGCTCTAGGATGACCAGAAATAGCGGTCGCTGTACGTTAGCTTGAGTTAGCTTACGTTTGGTTATATTACGGTTGGCATGGTTAGGAGAGGATAACTTCGATTTTAGTTCTATAGTCTGTTACGAGGTGAAGCACTGCGCTCTACAGTACTCAAATATTTTCAGTTTCGTTCTGAGGAGGCCACCAGAAGTGGTCGCGGCACGTTAAGTTGTGTTATGTTGCGTTCGGTTATCTTACGGTTGGTTTGGTTTGGAGAGGATAACTTTGACTCTAGTGCTCTAGTCTGCCATTAGGTGGACTTCTGCGGCCTACGGAGCCCTAATATCTTCAGCATGGGACTGGGAAGGACAGCAATAGAAGCCTGAGCCCGTTAAGTTGAGTCGGGTTATATTCGGCTATGTTGGCTCAGGCTAGGTTTGAACAGGATAGCTTTAACTTATGTGCTGTGCACTGCACTTCGGCGGATTCATGCGCTCCGCTCTGCTCCACAATTTGCTGCTTGTCCCTGGGTAGAACAGCAATAGCGGCCGCGGCACGATATGTTGTGCTAGCTTACGATTGTTTATGTCACGATTGATTAGGATAGGATAGGTTAGCTTCGACTTTTGTGCAGTACACTGCTATTCGGTGTATTTCTGCGCTCTACTTTGCTCTGATATGTTCTACTCGGCCCTGGCGGTGCCAGCAACATTCGTCTCTGCATGTTGGATTGAGTTATGCTACGTTGGGTAGGTTATGTTAAGTATATTTCGGTTAGGATGGGTACGATTTTTGTGCCACACATAGCTGTTCGGTGGAATTCTGCGCTTTGCTCTGCTCTACTATATTCTGCTTGGCCCCGGGTAGGCCTGCAATAGTGGTCGCGGCACGTTATGTTGGGTTATGTTACTTTTGTTTATGCTATGATTGGTTAGGTTAGGAAAGGATGGCTGGGTTAGACTGAGTTTGGTTGGGATAGCTTTACATTTTGTGCTGTACACTGCTATTAGGAAGGTATCGGCGCTCTAATGGGCTCTAGAATGTTCTTCTTGGCTCTGTGGAGGCCAGCGATATTGTTCGTGCCTCGTTATGTTTAGCTACGCTACGGTTGGTTATGTTACATTAGTTTGGGTTATGTCCGCACATCTTTGACTTTTCTGCTGTACACTGCGATTCTATGTACTTCTGAGCTCTACTGACCTGTAGTATGTACTATTGGGCTCTGGTCAGGTCAGCGATAGGGGTCGCGGCACGTTAGGTTGTGTTATGTTATGTTTGGTTATGCTATCTTGGTTAGGTTAGGATAGTTCAGCTTCAACTTTGGTGTTATGCACTGCTATTCAGTGGTCTCCTGCGTCCTAGTGTGCTCTAGCATGTTCTGCTTCGACCTGTTCAGGCCAGCAATAGTGTTCTCGGCACGTTACGTTAAGGTAGGCTACTTTTGGCTAGTTTAGGTTAGTTGAGGTCAGGTTTGAATGTCTTTGACTCCTCTGCTGCACACTGCAAAGCGGCGGATTTCTGCGATCTGCTGTTCCCTAGAATATTCTACTTGGCACTGCGGAGGCGAGCAATGGTGGTCTCGGCTGGTTAGCTTTTGCTAGGTTGCGCTTGGTCAGGTTATGTTACTATAGCTTAAGTTAGAATAGGGTGTCTTCGACTTTTGTGCTGTAAACTGCTTTTTGGTGGATTTCTGCGCTCCGCTGAGTTCTATTACGCTCTGCTTCGTCCTAGCGAGGCCAGCAATTGTGGTAGCGGCACGACACGTCGAGATAGGCTACATTCGCTTATGCTGCGCTTGGTAAGGTTAGGATAGTGTGGCTTTAACTTTCGTGCTGTACACTGCTATTAGGTGCATTTCTGCGCTCTTCTGAGCTCTAGCATTTTCTGCGTGGCTCTACGAAGGGCAGGAGTTGTGGCCTCAGCACGTAACGTTGAATTATGCTACATTTGGTGTGGTTATGTTGGTATGGGTTGGGTTTGGTTAGCTTTGGCCATTCTGCTATACACTGCGTTTCTATGGATTTCTCCGCCCTACTCTCCCCTAATATGCTCGCAGGACCCTAGGGATGCCAGTAAGGCTGGCCCCAGCAAGCTAGGCTAAGTTAAATTACGTTTGGTTGTGTAAGGTTATGCTGGCTTAGGCAGGTATAGCTTTGAATTTTGTGCAACGCACTGCAATTCTATGGGCTCCAACGCCCTATTGTGCACTATCACAGTCTGCTTGTCTCCGGGGAAGCCAGCAATAGCGGTAGTGACACGTTTGTTTGTGTTATGTTACGTTCGGTTATGTTAGGTTAGGTTAGGTTAGGACAGGGTAGCTTCGACTTTTGTGCTATATACTGCTCTTCGATGAATTTCTGCGCTCCACAGTGCTACAGTATTTTCTGCTTGGCGCTGGGGAGGCCAGCATTAGTGGTCTCGTCTCGCTATGTTGAGTTAGGCTAAGTTAGGTTTCGTTATGTTTCTTTGGGTTAGGTCTGTATAGATATGACTTTCGCGGTACACTTCTTTGCTATACTCTGCTTAGCTCTCGTGAGGCAAGAAATTGCTTTCGTGGCACATCAGGCTCAGTTACGTTACGTCCGCTTGTGTTATGTATGTTTAGGCTCGGATAATATAGCTTTGACTTTTGTGTTGTACGCTGATATTCGGTGTATATCTGCACTCTTCAATGCTCTACTACACTCTGCCCGGCTCTGGAGAGGCCAGTAATAGTGGTCTCCTCACGTTAGGTTGAGTTAGGCTACGTTTGGTGAGGTTACGTTAGTGTGGGTTACGTACGGATAGCTTTGACACATGTGGTCAAAACTGATATCATATGGACTCCTGTGCTCCACTGTGCGCTACCATATTATGCTTGTCTCTGTGGAAGCCAGCAATAGTGGTCGCGGCACGTTAGATATGGTTGCTCTAGGTTTGGCTATGTCCGGTTAGGTCTGGTTAGGAGAGGGTATATGATACTTCTGTGCTGCACATTGAAATTTGGACACTTTCTGCGCTCTACTGTGCTGCGTCATACTCGTCTTGTCTCTGTGGATGCCAGCAATACTGGTCGCGGCACGTTAGGTTGAGATGTGGTATGTTTGGTTACGTCACGTTAGCCCAGGTTGGGTTTGGTTAACTTCGACTTTTCTGCTATACACGGCGATTACGTTTATTTTTGCGCTCTGCTCTCCTCTGTTATGCTCTGCTCGGCTCAGTTGAGGCCAGCAATACCGGTGTCGGCAAGTTAGGTTGGGTTTGTTTACGTTTGGATGGGTTAGGTTTGGTTGGGTTAGGTTAGGATAGCTTTTGACATATGTGCTCAACACTGCCATCATATGGACTACTGTGCTCTACTCTGCTCTATCATGATCTGCTTTGCTCTGGAGAAGCCTGTAACAGTGGCCTCTGCACGATAGGTTGAAATAGGGTACGTTTGGTTAGGGTATGCTGGCTATGGTTAGGATTGTGTAGCTTCGACCATTCTGGTATACACTGCGCTTCAATGAACTTCTGCGCCCTAATCCCCTGATTATGCTCTGCTTGTCTCCGCGGAAGCCAGCAATAGTGGTCGCGGAAAGTTAGGCTGAGTCCTTTTATGTCAGGTGGGGTTATGTTAGCTTGGGTTAGGTTGGGATATCTATGACATTTGAGCTATATACAGCAATGCGGTGTATTTCTGCGCTCTACTTTCCTCTAGCATTTTCCGCTTGGATCTGGAGTGGCAACCAATAGTCGCCTCGGCCCGTTAGATAGATCTAGGCTATGTTCTGTTATGTTACGTTTGGATATATTAGGATATGGTAGCTTCGACTAACGTGCTATGCACTGCGACTCTATGGATTTCAGCGCTCTACTCACCTCTAATATGTTCTGCTTGGCTCTGAGGAGGGCAGCAATTGTGGTCCCGGCGCGTTAGGTTGAGCTATGTTACTTTTGGCTCGGTTATGCTTGTTTGGGTTAGGTTAGGATGTCCTTGACTTTTGTGCTACAAACTAACGTTTAATGCACTTCTGCGCTCCACTCCCCTCTAATATGCACATCTTGACGATGGGGAGGCGGGCAATAGTGGTATTGGCTCGTTAGGATGGGTTATGATACATTTGGTTTGGTTTCTTTTGGTTATGATAGGATAGGATGACT
This sequence comes from Eufriesea mexicana, assembly GCF_001483705.2. Taxonomy (NCBI): domain Eukaryota; kingdom Metazoa; phylum Arthropoda; class Insecta; order Hymenoptera; family Apidae; genus Eufriesea; species Eufriesea mexicana. The sequence continues at coordinate 11,051 of NW_016940885.1, read as the reverse complement.
TTGACTTTCGTGCTATACACTGATATTCGGAGGATTTCTGCGCTCTTCGTTGTTCCACTAAACTCTACTCGACTCTGTGGAGGCCAGCAATGGCGGTCGCGACACGTTAGGTTGAGTTGTGTTACGTTTGTTTAGGTTACGTTGGTACGTGTTAGGTTTGGATGGCTTTGACCTCTCTGCCGTTAAGTGGCATTCTATTGATCTCTGCGCTCCACTCTTTTCTAATGTATACTGCGTGTCTCTGCGGAGTCCAGGAATAGTGGTGCAGCACGATCGGTTTTTTCATGCTATACTTGGTTAGGCTAAGTTTGCCTATGTTTGGTCGAGATAGCTTTGACTTCTAGCTAAACACACGAATTCGGGGGATTTCTTCACGCTACTGTGATCTAATGTGGTATGCTTTGCTCTGGCGGGGCGAGAAGGTGCGGCCGCGCCATGTTAGGCTGAGCTAGATTACGTTTGGTTAGTTTACGTTATCACTGGTTAGGTTTGGACAGCTTTTACTTTTCCGCTGTACACCGCGATTCTCCGGATCTCTGTGCCCTACTCTACTCTGATATGATCTGCATGACCCAGGGGAGGACGGCAATGGTGGTGGCGGCAGAATAGGTTGAGACACGTTACGCTTGGCTTGACTAGGTTAGGTTATGTTACGTCGGATTAGCTGGGGGCAACATTGGCATTGGAGCTAGACACTGCTATTCTACCGACTCCTGCGCTCTACATTGTGATATCACACTCTGCTTGTTTCCGGGGAATCCAGGTACAGTGGTCGCGGCACGTTAGGTTGTGTTACGTTACGTTTGGCTTGACTAGGTTAGGTTAGGTTTGGTAAGGATAGCTTCGACTTTTGTGCTACACACTGCAATTCGGCAGATCTCTGCGCCATGCATTGCTCTACTAGCCTCTGTTTGTCTATGGCGAGGCCAGCAATAGCGGTCGTGTCACGTTTGGTTGAGTTAGGTTACGTTTTGTTAGGCTAGGGTAGGCTATGTGTGGTCAGCATGGCTTTGACGTTTGTGCTATACACTGCTAGTTGGACGGTTTCTGCGATCTACTGTGCTGCAATATAACCTGCCTGGCAATGGGGATGCCAGCAGTAGTGCTGTCGGCGCATTAGGCTAATGTATGTTGCGTATGGCTGCGTTACATTTGGATAGGGTAGGCGAGGTCAGCTATGACTTTTGTGCTATGCACTGCTATTCGGTGGATGTCTGCGCTCTACTGAGAGCTAATTTTCGCTGCTTTGCTCTGGAGAGGCATACAATGTTGTTCCCGGAAAGTTATGATGAGTTATGTTACAATTGGTTACGTTACGCTCGGTCAGGATAGGATAAGATATTTTTAACTCTTGTGCTGTACTCTGCTATTCGTCCGATTCCAGCGTCCTACGCTGCTCTCCAACACTCTGCTTGGATCTGGTGAGGCCAGCAGTAGTGGTCCTGGCGCCCCTGGTGTGGTGACGTTACGTTTGATTATGTTATACTTGGTCCGGTTAGGAGAATTTACGTTCGACATTCGTGCTATACACTGCAATTCGGTCGATTTCCCGGCTCCACTTTGCTCTAGCGAGGGTAGAAATGGTGGCCGCCGCATGCTACGTTGATCTAGATTTCGTTCGGTTAGCTTACGTTAGCATGGGATATGTCTGGACAGCTTTGGCTTTTCCGCTATACACTGCTATTCCATGGACTTCAGCGCCCTACTCTCTTTCCGATACGGTCTGCATGGCTCTGGGGAAGCCAGCAATGGTGGTCGCGGCACGTTAGGTTTAGTAATATTACGCTTGATTGTGTTAGGCTACGCTGGGTTAGTTTGGGATAGCTCTGACTTTTGAGCTACAGACTCTTATTCTATGGACTTCTGCGCTCCAATTTGCGCTACCACACTCTGTCTGTCTCCCGGGATGCCAGAAATATAGGTCGCGGAAGAATAGGTTGAGATATGCTACGTCTGGTTAGGTAAGGTTTGTTTAGGTTAGGATAGAGTAGCTTTCCCTCTTGTCCCATACACTGCTATTCCGTGGAATTCTGCGCTCCACTGTCCTCTAATATGCTCTGCCTGTCTTGCGGAGGACAGCAACAGTGGTCTCGTCATGTTACTCTGTGCTACGCTACGTTTGGTTATGCTGCGATTGGTTAGGTTATGAAAGCATAGGTCTAACTTTTGTGATGTACACAGCAATTCGGTGCATATCTGCACTCTCCTGTGACCTTATATGACCTGATTTGATCTGGGGAGGCCGGAAATTGTGGCCGCGACATGTTAGGCTGAGATAGGTCACACTTGGCTAGGTTATATTTGCTTGGGTTCGGTTTAGATAGCTTTGACTTCGCTGCTGTACCCTGCGTTTCTGTGGATTGCGATGCTCTCCTTTCGTATAATATACTTTGCATGTCTATGAGGAGGCCGGCAATAGCGGTCGCGGCACATCAGGCTGAGTTATGTTACGTTTGGGTATGTTACGGTTGGTTACGTTAGGAGAGGATAACATTGACTTTTGCGCTATATACGCATATTCGGAGGACTTCCGCACTATACAGGGCTCTAATGTGCTCCGCTCGACTCTGAATTGACCAGAAATGGGTGCGCGACACGATAGGTGTGGTTAGGTCACGTTTCGATAGACTAGGCTGTGTTAGGTTTGGCTATGATGGCTATGACTTATATGCTATACGTAGCTATACGGTGGCTCTCTGCGGCCTACTGTGCTCAAGCATATTCTGCTTGGCTATGGGCATTCCAGTAATAGTGGTCTCGGCTCGTTGGGTTTACTTATTCTACGTATGGTTACGTCAGGTTAGTTAAAGTTAGGTTAGGTTAGGTTATGTAAGGTCGGGTTCGGTTAGGACATCTTAGACTCTTTTACTTTACACAGCAATACGATGCATTTGTGCGCCCTACTGTGCTCCACTATATTCTGCTTGGCTCTGGGGTGTCAGCAATAGTGGTCTAGGCACGTTAGATTGAGTTAGGTTACGTTTCGGTATGTTAAGGTTGGTTGCGTTAGGAGATTGTAGCTGTGACCTTTGTGCAAGACACTGCTATTCCGTGAATTTCTGCACTCTACTCTCCTCTAATGTTTTCAGCTTGCCTCAGAGAATGGCAGCAATAATGGTCTCGGCTCGTTAGGTTGATATAGGATACGTTTGGTTAGGTTACGTTAGTTTGGATAAGGCTTGCATAGCTTTGACTTTCGTGGAATACACAGTTACTTGGTGAATTCCTGCGCCCTACTGCGCTCTGCTCTACTCTTCTCTACTCTTCGCAAGCCAGGAATAGTGCTCCAGGCTCGTTAGTTAGATTCAGGCTACGTTTGATTATGTTACATTTGGTAAGGTAAGGCGAGGACAGCATCGACTTTTGTGCTATATACTGCTATTCTGTGTACTTCTACGCTGTACTGCTCTCTAGAATGCTCTGCTGAGCTCTGAGGTGGACAGTAATTGTGGTCTCCGCACGTGAGTTTGAGGTAGACAACATTTGGTTAGATAGTGTGAGCTTGGGTTAGGCAAGGATGGCTATGACTTTCGTGGTTTATACCGCTGTTCGGTGAATTTCTACGTCCTATAGACGTCCTATAACGTTAGGTCCTTATATGTTGCTTCCGATTATATTAGGTTTCGATAGGTTAGGACATGGTAGCTTTGACCTTTGAGCTATACACTGTAATTCGGCGGATTTCTGCGCTCTACTCTGACCTTGTATGCTCTGATTTGCTCAGGGAATGCCGGAAATAGCGGCCGCGTCACGTCAGGTTGAGTTATGTCACGTTCGGTTAGTTTATGCTCGTTTAGGCCAGGTATGGATAGCTTTGACTTCTCTGCCATGCCCTTGCGATTCTATGGGCTCCTGCGCTCTATCCTCCACTAATACGATCTGCTTGGCAATGGGGATGCCAACAATAGTGGTCTCGGCTCGTTAGGTTCAGTTAGTTTACGGTTGGTCAGGCAAGATTAGGCCAGGTTAGGTTAGGATATATCTGATTTTTCTTATTTGCACTGCAATTTGGTGGCTTCCTGCCCTCTACAGTGCTCCAGTATATTCCGCTTGTCTGTGGGGAGGCCAGCAATGGTGGTCCTTGCAAGATTGTCTGAGTTAGGCTACATTTGGGTGGGTTACGTTAGCCTGGGTTAAGTTTGGGTAGCATCGCCTTATGAGGTGTACACTACTTTTGGGTGCATTTCTGCGGCCTACTGCGCTCCAGTATGTTCTGGTTGGCTCTGTGGAGGCTAGAAATGGTTGTCTGGGCTCGCTAGGTTGAACTATGCAACTTTCGGTTGCGTTACGTATGGTTATTGTAGCGATTGGGTTATTTCGGCTATTGTGCTATGCTCTGCGATCCTATGGATTTCTGCGCTCTACACTCCTCGAATATTTTCTTCCTTACCCTAGAGTTCTAGAGAGGGCGGCAATAGTGGTCACGGCAGGCCAGGATATGTTAGGTTGCGTTTGGTTACGCTACGTTTGGTCAGGTCAGTATAGGGCAGCCTTGACGTTTGTGCTGTACACTGCTATGCGGTGGATTTCTGCGATCAATCGTCCTCTAACTAGTTCAGTTTTGCTCCGCGGATGCCAGCAATAGTGGTCACGGCAAGCTATACTTAAGTAGGCTACGATCGGTTAGGTAAGGCTAGAATAGGTTTCGTTAGGATTTCTTAGACATTTGTGCTACACAATGCAATGTGGTCGTCTGCTGCGCTCTACTGTGTTCTGGTATATTCTGCTAGGCCCTGGGAAGGCAAGCAACTCAGTGGTCGCGGCACGTTAGGCTGAGTTAGGTTATGCTTCGATAGGTTAGGCTATTCTGGGTTAGATTAGGATGTCTTTGACTTTTCTTCTTTACATTACCATTCTTTGTACTTCTGCGCCCTTCACTCCTATAATATGTTCTGTTTGGCGATGAGGAGGTCGGAAATTGTTGACTTGGCACGGCAGGCTTTGTTAGTCTACGTTCGGTTATCTAAGGAAATTAATGGTTAGGTTAGGATATCCTTGACTTATACGGTACTACAAGGAGGCCTTCTGCACTCTTCTGTATTCTAGCGAATTCTGCTTTGCCCTGGGGAAGCCATCAATAGTGGCCTCGGCGTGTTAGGTTAAGTTAGGTTGCCTTCGGTTATATTGCGTTTGGATTGGTTAAGATAGGATGGATTTGGCTTGTGTGCTACACACATCTGTTCGGTGGACTTGTGCGCACCACATAGCTCTACTATGCTATGCTCAACTCAGAGGAGATCAGCAATAGAGTACGCTGCACGTTACGTTTAGTTATGCTACTTTCGTTTAGGATATTTTAGTTTGGGTTAGGTACGGATAACTTTGACTTTTCTGCTATACACTGCGATTCGATGGATTTTTGTGCCATGATCGCCCCAAGACTGTTCTGCTCAGTTCTAGGCACCGCAGCAATATCGATCGCGGAACCTCTCGTTCAATTAGGGTACGTTTGTTTATGTTACGATTGGCTGGTGTAGGATGGGGCAGCTTTGACTTTTGAGCCATACACTGATATTCGAGTCACTTCTGCGCTATCCTGTGCTCTAGTATGTTCCGCTTGGCTCTGGGTAGGCCAGCAGTAGTGCCCTCGGCACGTTAGCTATAACGCGGTTCCGTTAGGTTTTGTTACGTTTGGTTAGGTTAGGATAGGGTAGCTTCGACCTTTGAGTTATGCACTGCAAGTCTATTGGTTCCTGCGCTCTACTCCAACCGAATATGTTCTGCTCGGCTCTGTGAAGGGCAGCAATAGACGTTTGGTCACGTTAGGTTGGATTACGTTACCCTGGGTTAAGTTAGGTTTGTTTAGTGTGGGACAGGATGACTTTGAATTTTATGCTATACACTGCTATTCGGTGGACTTCAGCGTTCTACTGTACTCTAATGTCTTCTCCTTGCCTCTGGTGATGCCAACAACGTTGTACTCGGCACGCTAGGTTGAGTTCGGTTACGTTTGGTTAGGTTAGGTTACGTTAAGTTCGGTTAGGATGGCTTTGATTTTCGTGCTGCGCACTGTCATTCGGTGGATTTCTGCGCCCTGCTGTACTCTACTATGTTCCGCTTAGCCCTGTAGATGCAAGTAATAGTGGTCGCGGCACGATATGTTGGAATAGCCTGCTTTTGCCTAGGTTACGATAATCAGGATTAGGTGAGGTTTCCATTAGCTTTTGTTCTATACACTGCGATTCTGCGGATTCCTGCGCTCTACTCGTCTCTAATGTGCTATGATGGGCTCTGTGCTGGGCAGCAATAGAGGTCTCGTCGCGTAAGGTTTCGCTATGCTCCGTTTGGTCACGTCACGTGTGGCTACGTTAGGATATGATAGCTTTGGCCTTTGTTCTATGCACTGCTATTCGGCGGATTTCTGCTCTCCAGTGTGCTCTAATATTTTCTGCTAGGCTCCGAGGAGTCCAGCAGTTGTGGCTGCGGCACGTAACGTTGACATATGTTACGTTCGGTTAGGTTGGGTTAGCCTAGGTTACGATGGGAGGGCTTACAGTTTTGTGCTATTCACAGCTATTCCGTGGGTTTCTATGCTCTACTGTCTGCTTTGCTATGCGGATGCTTATAGGAGGCGCCTCTGCACGTTAGGTTGAGATGCGTTACGTTTGGTTATGTTACGTTTGGTTAGTTGAAGGTAGGGTAGCTCTGACATTTGTGCTGTACACTGCTACACGTTGGATTTCAGCGTTCTACGCTGCTCTACTGCATTCTACTCAACTTTGGGGAGGCCATCAATAATGGCCGTGGCACGTTGGCATGTGCTATGTTACGTTTGTTTATGTGAGGCTTGACCAAGTTTGGCAAGGGTAGATGTGACCGTCGATGATTACACTGGTATACGGTGAATTTCTGCTCTCTGTTGGGCTCTACTATATTCTGCTTTGATATAGGTAGTCCACCACCAGCGGTCGCGGCACGTTATGTTGCGTTAGGCTCCATTCCTTTAGGTTACGTTTGTTTGGGTTATGTTAGCTTAGCTTTGACTTTTGTTCTATACAATGCCGTTCGGCGGGTCTCTGCACTCTACTGTGCTCTGGTGTGTTCCGCTTGGCACTGGGGAGGCCAGCAATGATGGTATCTTCTCGTTATGTTTAGTTAGGCTACGTTTGGTTAGGCTAGGATTAGACAAATAAGGTTAGGACATCTTTGACATTTGTGCTATTCGCTGCTCTTTGCAGGCTCTCTGTGCTCTGCTGTGCTGTAGTATATTCTACTCGGCTTTGGAGAAACCAGCAATAATGGTCTCGGCATGTTGGGCTAAGTTAGGTTGCGTTAGGTCAAATTAAGTTTGGACTGGCTAGCATAGATTAGCTGCGACTTTTGCGCCATATACTGCCTTGCGGTGGATGTCGGCGCTCCACTGGGATTTGACATGTTCAGCTTGGCTCTGAGAATGACAGCAACATTGTTCTTGGCACGTTATGCTGCGTTAGGCAAGGTTTGGTTGCGTTAGGTTTGGCCAGGTTAGGTTAGGGTCTGTTTGACCTATGTGCCTTACACTGCATTGCGGCGGATTTATGTGCCTACTGTGCTCCAGTACATTCTGGTTGGCTCTGTGGAAGTCTGCAATATGGGTCTAGCCCGTTAGGTTGTGTATGTTGCGTTTCGTTATGTTATGTTTGGTTAGGTTAGGCCAGGATAGCCTTGACTACTTTGCTATAAACTTCTGTTCTGTGGATTTCCGACCACTACTGTGTTCCATTGTTATCTGCTTTTCTCTCGGGAGGCCGGCCATAGTAGCCACGGCGCGTCAGTCGTGTTACGTTACGATTGGTCAGGTTAGGTATGTTTCGGTCAGGAGAAGTTAGCTTCGACTTCTCCGCGATACACTGCCATTATATGGGCTTCTGCGTCCTCCTCACCTCTAATACGTTCTGCTTGGCGATGTAGAGGCCGGAAATAGTGGCCTCTGCACCTTAGGTTAAATTGTGCTGCGTGTGGTTTCGTCATGTTAGTTTGTGAATGGCTTGGATAGATTCGTGTTTCGTGCCATACGCTGGTACTCGGTGTACTTGTATGGTCAGCTGTGCTCTAGGACGTCCTGCTTCTCTCTCGTGAAGCCTTTTATATTGGTATCGGCACGATAGGTGCTGATAGGGTACGTTCGGTTTGGTCAGGTTTGTTTGGGTAAGTTTGGGATACCTTTATCCTTCGTGCTACACACTGCCATTCCATGGACATCAGCGTCCTACTCTCCTCTAATATGCCCATCATGGAGACGGGGAAGCCAGGAATCGTGGGCTAGGCTCGTAAAGTTGGGATTGGTTACGTTTGATTGGGTCAGGTTACGTCAGGTTAGGGTAGGATATCTGCTACTTTTCTGCTCTAAACTTCAATGCTGCTGAGTTGTGCGCTCTTCTGTACTCTGGTATATTCTGCTTGTCTCCGGGGAGGTCAGAAATGGTGGTGCAGGCACGTTAGTTAGAGTTACGTTCTTTTGTATATGTTACGTTTGGATGGATTAGGATAGCAGAACATTGACTTTTGAGCCATACACTGCTAGTTGGTGCATTTTTATTCTCTACGTTGCTCTACCATTCTCTGCTAGGCTCTGGGGAGGCCAGTAATAGTGGTCGCGCCGTGTCAGGCTGAGTTAGGTTGCGTTTGGTTAGGTTAGGTTATGTTAGGTTAGGAGAGGGCGGCTCCGAATTTCTGCAGTACACTGCGATTCGGTTGATTTCTTTGCCCTGCTGCGCACCAATATGCTCTGCTTGGCAAACAGGAGGCCAGGAATAATGATCTCGACACGTTAGTCTCTCTTAAGCTCTGCTGGCTTGTGTTACGTTTGGTTAGGGCAGGAGAGGATTGCTCTGACTTTTGTGCTAGGCACCACTATACGGTGGACTTTTGCGTTCTGCTGTGCTCTAATTCGCCCTGCCTGGCTCTGTGGGACCAGCAACAGTGCTCCCGCATCGTTAGGTTTCGTTAGTCTATATTCGGTTATGTCAGGTTAGGATAGGTAAGGTTAGGGTGTCTTTGAAATTTGTGCTATTCGCTGCTATTTGGTGGCTTTCTCCGCTCTACTGTGCTCTATTGTATTCCGCTTGGCTCTGGGGATTCCAGTAATAGTTGTCTGGGCTCGCTGTGTTAAGTCATGTTGCGTTTGGCTTTATTACGTTTGGACAGGTTAGGACAGAGTAGCTTCGACATTTGAGCTGTACACTGCTATTTGCAGGATTTCTAAGCTCTACGTTGCTCTACTATACTGTGGTCTACTCTGGGGAGGCCAGTAATTGTGGTTGCGGCACGTTAGGTTAGTTACGTTACGTTCTGTTATGTTAAGTTTTGTTAGGTTAGGAGAGGGTAGCTTTGACTTTAGTGCTATAGTATTCGATGAGGTGGATTTCTGCGCCCTACTCTGCTCTAATATTCTGAGCGTGGCTCTGGGGAGGCCAGCAATATTGGTCGCGGCACGTTACGTTGCGCTATGCTACGTTCGGTTTTGTTGCATATGGTCGGGTTAGGATATGATATTCTAGACTTTTGTGCTATACACTGCTACCGGCAGATTCCTGCGTTCCTCTGTTTTCGAACATTTTCTGCTTAGCTCTGGGCAGTCCAGCAATAGTGGGCTCGGCGCGTTAGGTTGTGTTACGCTGCGCTTGCGTATGACACGTTGGGTTATGTTAGGAGATAATAGCTTATACTTTTGTGACGTACACTGCGATTCTATGGCTTTCTGCGCTCTATTCTTCTCTAATTCGTACTGCTTGGCTCTGAAGTGTGCAGCAATTGATGTCTGGTGTAGCTATGTTGCGTTAGGTTACGTTCGGTTGCGTTGCGTTTGGCTAGGTTAGGATAATATAGCCTAGACCTTTGTGCTGTATACTGCTATTTGGTGGATTTCTGCTATCGACTGTGCTGTAATATTTTCTGCTTCGTTCTGTGGAGTCCATCAATTGTGGTCGCGGCAGGTAAGGTTGTGAAAAGTTACGTTTGGTGAGGTTAGGCTAGGCTGAGATCGGGAGGGGTGGCACTGACTTTCGTGCTATGCGCTGTTAATAGGAGGATTCCTGCGCTCAGCTGCGCTCTACCATATCCCACTTGACCCTGTGGTGGCCAGCAACTGTTGTCTCGGCAAGTTAGTTACAGTTATGTTACGATTGGATATGTGTCGGTGTCTTTTGTTAGCAGAGTTTATTTTTGTCTTTGTGTTATACACTGTCTGCGCAGTAGAGCGCAGAAATCCAGCGAGTAAAAGTGTATAGCACAAATATCGAAGCTACCCTGTTCCACTATATCCAAACGTAACATAACCAAACGCAGCGTAGGTGGCCCTGACGCGCCGAGACTACAATTGCTGCCCTCCCCGTTGTTAAGTACAACATATTAGTGGAGAGTGGATCGCTCAAATCCATAGAATCGCGGTGTATAGCACAAAAGTCGAAGCAAACCTTTGCTAACCTAACCAACTGTGGCATAACCGAACGTAACCTATCGCAACGTAACGTGCCGCGGCCATTACTTCTGTCCCCCCCAGAGCAAATCTGAGCATTCTAGGGCACAGCAGGGCACAGAAATCCACCGAGGAACAGTTTACAGCTCAAAAGTAGAATATATTCTGTCCAAACGCAATCAAACGTAATACACGCAAGCGTAACCAAACTGAACCGATCGTGCCGACACCGCTATTGCTGGCGTCCCTAGGGTCAGGCAGAATATACTACAGGAAAGTTGAGCCCAGATATCCGCCGCGGTGCAGTGTATAGAACAACAGGTATGGATGTCGGAACATTGCATGGCCTAACCTAACCTAACCGTATGAATTCTAACTATACGTTCCGTGCCGAGATCACCACTGCTGGGCACCACAGAGCCAAACAAAACGCATTACAGGACACTAGGGCGCTGAAATCCACCGAATAGCCGTCTGCAGCACAAAAGTGAAAGATATATTGTCCCAACATATCCAAATGTAGCATAGCCGTAAGGAGCCTAACACAAACTAACGTGCCAAGGCCACTACTACCGGCCTTCACAGAGCCAAACAGAGTATAGTAGATCACAGTACATCGCACAGATCCTCCGAATAGCGGTGAATAGAGTAGGAG
>NW_016940884.1:0-242 GCF_001483705.2 Eufriesea mexicana | reverse complement strand
TAGAGCAATCTAGAGCGCAAAAATCCACCGAGTAGCAGTGTTCAGCACAAAAGTCGAAGCGATGTTGACGTAACCACTCCCAAACTAAACTAAGGAAACGTAGCATAGCTCAACATAACGTGCCGCGACCACTATTGCAGGCCTACTCAGGGTCGAGCGGAAAATATTAGTGTGGAGGGCCAGAATCCATAGAACCACAGGGTGCAGCACAATGGTGACAGATGTCCAAACATAACCCAAGT
>NW_016940883.1:0-503 GCF_001483705.2 Eufriesea mexicana | reverse complement strand
TTTCAGTCAGATACTATTGAAATTCAGTGGCTAAAGCAAACCAATAGTATCTTTTCTCCTTATCTATGCAATAAGTTTGTTGTTTGTTGACTACGATATTAGCCGAAAATGTCAATAAAATTGAACTTTTCAGCCAGACTCTGTTGCACTCCCATGGCTATAATAAACCTATAATATCTGTCCTTATTTATGCAGAAAATCTTGCTCATCACGATATTAGCCGAAAATGAATATAAAATTGAACTTTACGGTCAGATACTATTGCAATTCAATGGCTATAGCAAACCAATAGTCTCTTTTCTCCTTATTTATGAAGTAAGTTTACTGACCACGATATTAGTCGAAAGTGTTAATAAAATAGAACTTTTCAGTCAGACTCTATTGCATTGCAATGGCTATAACAAACAATATATCGATACGGCTTATATATGCAGAAAACTTTGCTCAAAACGATATTACTCGGAGATTTCATTAAAATGGAGCTTTTCGGGCAGATTCGAATG
>NW_016940882.1:0-524 GCF_001483705.2 Eufriesea mexicana | reverse complement strand
GTTAGGTTAGGTTGGGAAGGTTTGTCCAGGATTACTTTGACTTTTGTACAATACACTGCTATTAGGTGGATTCCTGCGCAATACATTGCTCTGCTATACTCTGAACGACTCTGGGGAGGCGAGCAATGGTGGTCGTGGCACGCAAGGTCAAGTTAGGTTATGTTTTGTTAGGTTACGTCAGGCTACGTTTGGTTAGGATTACCTTGATTTTCGTGCTATGCACTGCTATGCTTGCTGCGACTCCTGCGCTCTACTGTGTCCGAATATCATCTGCTTGGCTCTGGAGAGGTCAGCAATAGTGGTCGCTGCGCGTTAGATTTGGTTGGGCAACGTTTGTTTATGTCATGCTCGGTCAGGTTGGCATAGAGTGCCGAAGACTCCTGCGCCATTCACAGATGTTCGGTGTATTTCTGCGCTCTACTTTGCTCTAATACGTTCTGCTTGGCTCTGGGCAGGCCAGTAAGGTAGGTCTCGGCTAGTAAGGTTGAATTACGTTACGCTTCGTTAGGTTAGGTTGGAAAGTT
>NW_016940881.1:0-4505 GCF_001483705.2 Eufriesea mexicana | reverse complement strand
ACGTTACCTTGAGCTATGTTACGGTTGGTTATGTTACGATTTGTTAGGTTAGGAAACTGTGGCATTAACGTTTTTGCTGTAAACAAATACACGAATACACCAATAGTGGTGTAGGCATGTTGGGATTGGTTATCTTCCCTTGGTTATGTTTCGCTTGGTAAGGTTGGGATGGCATAACTGCGAGTTTTGGGCTATGCACTGGTATTCGGTGCATTCCTCCGCTCTTCGTTTCTCTACTATACTCTGCTCGACCATGGAGAGACCAGCAATAGCGGTCTTGGCATGCTACGTCGTGTTTGGCTACGTTAGGTTAGGTTCTGTTAGAATCGGGTAGGCTTGGATGTCTTTGGCTTTTCTGCTGCACAGTTTGTTTCTATGGATATCTGCGGTCTACTTTCCTCTAATGTGTTCTGCTTGACTCTGGTATTCTGAGGACTGCTGTGCTCTACTGTGCGCCACCATACTCTGCTTTTGACTCTGGTATTCTGAGGACTGCTGTGCTCTACTGTGCTCCACCATACTCTGCTTGACACTGGGGACGACAGTAACAGTGTGGTCGGCGCGACAGTTTGGGTTAGGCTACGTTTGGCTAGGTTATGTTAGCGCCGGTTAGGCATGAATAGCTCTGACTTTTGTGCTATACACTGCTTTACGTTGAGCTTCTGCTCTCTACTGTGCGCCAGTATGGTCTGCTTGCCTCTGCGGAGGCCACCAATTGAGGTACCGGCACGCAAATTTGAGTTACGTTACGCATGGCTTGGCTAGGTTCAGACATGTTTGGTCAGTATAGCTTTAACTTTTGTGCTATACACTGTTCTTCAGTCAAAGTCTGAGCTCTGCGTTGCTCTACTAGCATCTGCTTGTCTCCGGGGAGGCCAACAATAGTGCTCGCGGCCCGTTAGGTTGAATTATGTAACGTTTGGATATGTTATGCTATGTTAGCATGGGTAAGGCTTTGATAGCTTCGATTTTTCTGCTATACATTGCAATTCGATGGATCTCATTGCCCTACTCTCCTCTAACATGTTCTGCATGGCCCTGCGGAGACCAGCAATAGTGTTCGCTACATGTTGGTTTGAGTCAGATTACGGTCGGTTCGGTCAGATTTGGCTACGTTAGGTAGGTGTAGATATGACTTTTGTGCTGCACATTGCTATTCGGCGTTTTTCTGCGATCTACAGCGCTCTATGGCGCTCCTCATGTCTTTGGTGAGGACAGCAATATCGTTCTCGGCACGTTACTTTGAGTTACGTTACGCTTGGCTATGTCACGATTGGTTAAGTTAGGATAGGGCAGCTTTAACTTTTGCGCTTTCCACTGCTATTCTGTTAGCTTCTGCGATCTACTGTGCTCTAATGTATTCTGCTTGCCTCCGGCGAGGCCAGCGAAAATGTTCGTAGCACGTTTGCTTGAGTTAGGTTCCGTTCCCTTTGATTAGGTTAGGATAAGCTTTGTCAACATGGATTTGACTTTGTGTGCCATACGCAGCTATTCTGTACATCCATGCGCCCTACCGAGCTCTAGTGTATTCTGCTTGGATATGCGGAGGCCAGCTGTAGTGGTCTCGGCATGTTAGTCAGAGTTACGTTACGTACAGTTATGCAGCGTCTGGTTAGGTTAGGAGACGGTAGCTTTGACTTTTGTTCTATAAACCGATATTCGAAGGTCTTCTACACTCAACGTTCCTCTAATGTACTCTGTGCGACTCTCGGGAGGCCAGTAGTAGTGATCTCGGCGCGTTAGTTTGAGTTGGGCTATGTTTGGTCAGGTCATGCATATTTGGGTTAGTTTTGGCCAGTTTTTGGTTTTGTGCTGTACACAGCTATACGTTGAATATGTGCGCTCTACTGTGCACCAGTGTGTTCTGCTTGTCACTGTGGAGGTGATCAATGGTGGCCTCGGCACGCAAGCTTGTGACATGTTACGCGTGGCTGCTATGTTCGGATATGTTTGGCTAGTGTAGCTTTGTCTCCTGTGCTATACACTGCTATTCGGTGGATTTGTGCGCTCTTTATTGCTCTACTATAATCTATTCGACTCTAGGGAGGCCATCAATGGCGGTCGTGGCACGAAAGTTAGAGTTAGTTAACGTTCGGTTAGGTTACGTTGGGTTAGGTTACGTTGGGTTAGGTTACGTTGGGTTAGGTTTGGCTAGGATGTCCTTGACTTTTGTGCTATGCACTACTCTTCGTTGTATTTCGGCGCTCTGCCGTGCTCTAATATGTCCTGCCTGTCTCTAGGGAGGCCAGCAGCAGAGGTCTCGGCTCTTTAGGATTAGTTACTCTATGTTTGATTAGATTAGGTTAGGTCCGGTTAGGTTATGATATCTTCGACCTTTGCGGTTTACGTTGTTATCTGGGGGATCTCTGCGCACTAGTGTGCTCTACTACACTCTGCTCGAATCTGGGGAGGCCAGGAATAGTGGTCGTGGTACGATGGGCTTTGGTAGGATACTTTTGGTAATGTCACGGTTGGTAATGTTAGGGCAGGATAGCTATGGCTTTTGTGCTATACACCGCAATTCGCTGGATTTCTGCCATCTACGTCGCTCTACTATACTCTGTTCGTCTCTGGGGTGGCCAGTAATAGTCTTCTCGGCGCGTCAGGTAGAGTTATGCAACGTTTGGTTGGGTTTCGTTAATTTGGGTTAGGTTTGGATAGCTTCGGCTTTCGTGGTATGAACAGTTGTTCTCTGGATTTCTGCGCTCAACTCTGCCATAGTATGTTCTGCATGGCACTGAGAAGTCCAGCAATAGTTTTCTCGGCACTATGGGTTGAAACGGGTAAGGTTTGGTTATGCTACGCTTGGTTAGATTAGGAGAGCATAGCTTGCACTTTTGTGCTATATACTGCTATTCGTTGAATCTCTGCCCTCTACATCGCTCTACTATACTCTGCTCGTCTCTGGGGAGACCAGTAATTGTGTTCTCGGCTCGTTAGCTTGAGTTAGCCTACGTTTGGCTAGGTTATGCTACGTTTGGTAGGGTTTGAATTGGATAGCTTTGGCTTCCATGCTATACACATCTATTCGGCGGATTTCTGCGCTTTACATTGCTTTACTATACTCTGCTCGACTCTCGGGATGCGATCAATAGTGGTCGTGGCACATTAGGTTGAGTTAGGTTACGCTTGGTTAGGTTTGGTTAGGATAAGTTTGGCTATGGTAGCTTTGACTTGCGTGCTGTACACAGTTATTCTGCGAATTCCTGTGCTTTTCAGTGCTGTAGTATATTCTGCGTTGATATGGGGTGCCAGCCGTATTGGCCTCGGCACATTAGTCTGAGTTATGTTGCGTTTGGTTAGATTGGGTTAGCGTAGGCTAGGATAGGGTGGCTTTGACTATTATGCTATACACCGCTACTTTACGGATTTCGGCGACCTATGTTGCTCTAATGTGGCCCGCTTCCCTCTGTGGATGCCAGCAATGTTATTGTCGGCGCGTTATGATTAGTTAGGTTACGCTTGGCTTCGCGAGGTTCGGACAGGTTAGGTTAGGATATCTGTGACTTTTGTGCTACACACTGCAATGCGGTGGATTCCTGCTCTCTAACGTGCTCCAGTATACTCTGCTTCCCTCTGGTGCGGCAAGCAATGGTGGTCTCGGCGCGTTTGGTTCAGCTAAGCTACGTTCGGTTGTGTTAGTTTTGGCTATGTTAGGATAGTGCAGCTTCGGTTTTTGTGTTATGCACTGCGATTCTATGGACTTCTGCGCTCTAGTCTCCTCTAACATGATATCCTCATCCCTGAGGAGGGCAGCAATTGAGGTTTCGGCACGTTAGGAATAGTTAGGCTACGTTCGGTTGCTTCAAGCTGTGTTTGGTTTGGACCGGATAGCTTTCACTTTTGTGCTATAATCTGCTATACGTTGAATATCTGCACTCTACTGCGCTCTAGTATCTTCTGCCTGGCTATGTGGTGGCCAGCAATGCTGGTCTCGGCACGCAAGGTTTAGTCAGGTTACACATGGCAAGGCTAGGTTCGGATAGGTTTGGTTAGTATTGCATCGACCATTGTGCTATACACTGCTATTTGGTCGATATATGTGCACTGCATTGCTCTACAGGCATCTGCTTGTCTCTGTGAGAGCCAGTAATAGGCGGGCGTGGCAGGTTTGGTTGTGTCATGTTACGCTTGGTAAGGTTATGTTTGGTAAAGTTTGCTCGATGGCTCTGTCCTGTGTGCTATACACTGTCCTTCGGTCGATACCTGCGCTTTGCATTGCTCTGCAAGCATCTGCTTGACTTTGAGGAGGCCAGAAATAGTGATCGTTACTCGTTTGGTTTAGCTAGGTTACCTTTGCCATGGTTAGGTATGGGTATGTTTGGTTGGGATGGCTTTGACTTTTTTGCTATACAATGCAATTTTGTGGTTTTCTGCTCCCTAAATTGCTCTACTATACTCTGTTCGACTCTCCGGAGGCCAGCAGTTTGGTCGCCGCACGTTAGGTTAAGTCCTGTTACGTTTGGTTTGGTTAGGCTTGGTATGGTTAGGACAGGATAGCACTG
>NW_016940880.1:0-864 GCF_001483705.2 Eufriesea mexicana | reverse complement strand
TATATCTTCTGCTCGGCTCTTGGGAGGACCACACTAGTGGTTTTGGCATGTCAGGTCGAGCTATCTTTAGATTAGTGGGGTTAGGTTCGGCTAAGCCCGGTCATGTTATCTTTGACTTTCGTGCCGTACATTGTTTTTCGGTGGATTTCTGCTCTCGACTATGCTCTACTATATTCTGCTTGGCCCTGAGAATCCGACATATGTTGACTCTGACACTAAGGTTGTGTTAGGCTACCGTTTGTTAGGTTCGTGCAGCTATGACTATTGTTCTGTGCACTGCGATCCTACGGATTTCTGTGTTCTACTTTCCTCTAATATTCTCTGCTCGACTCTGCGTAGGCCAGCAGTAGTGGTCGCGGTACGTTATGTTGAGATATGCGACGCCTGTTTATATTAGGTTATACCTGGTTAAGTTAGCACAACCTCGACTTTTGTGCTGTGCATTGCTATTGGGTGGATTTCTGCGCTATACGTTGCTATAAAATAATCTGGTCGACTCTGGGGTTGCGAGCAGTAGCGGTTTGCGTTAGGCTGAATTAGGTTACGTTTGGCCATGTTAGGTTAGGTTATGTTTGGTAAGAATAGTTACGTCTCTCGTGCTATACACTGTTATTCGGTGGACTCCTCAGGTCCACTCTGCTCCACTACATTCTGCTTGGCTATGGGGAGACCAGGTGCTGGGGTCGCGGCCCGTTACTTTGAGTTATGCTGCGTTTGATTAGGCTAAGTTGGCCATGATTATGCTAGGGTATATACAGCTTTTGTGCTATTTACCAAAGTGCGGTGGATTTCGGCGCTCCACTGTGCCCTAGTACATTCTGCCTGTATGTGTGGTGGCCATCAATAGTGGTCTCGTCAAGCTAG
>NW_016940879.1:0-1361 GCF_001483705.2 Eufriesea mexicana | reverse complement strand
TAGTACGAAAATCGAAGCTACCATAACAGAAAGTAGAATAACCTAACCTAACCTAACCTAACGAAGCATAAACGAACGTAACCCAAGTACACCTAACTTGCCGATGACACTACTGCTGGCCTCCCCGGAGAAAAGCAGAGCATGCTAGAGCACAGCAGAGTGCATAAGTCCACAGAACTTCAGTGAGTAGCGCAAGAGCAGTAGATACCCTAACTTAACCTGACCTAGCCTAACCCAACCTAACGTAGCATAGCACACCGTAACGTGCCGCGACCACTGCGCGTGGCCTCCACAGAGACAAGCAGAGTGCAGTAGAACACAGTAGATCTCAGGGACCCACCGAATAACAGTGAACCCCGCTTAAGTCAAAGCCATCCTAACCAAACTTAACCTAGTCTAACCTAACAAAACGTAACCTAACTCATCCTGACCTGTCACAGCCACTATTGATCGCCTTCCCATTGTCGAGTGGAGTATAGCAGAGCAATGTAGAGCGCAGGAGTTCACACAATAACCGTGTACAGAACAAAGGTGAGAGAAATCCTAACCAAGCATTCCAAACCTACCCCAATGTAACGTAACATAGCTCAACATGACGTGCTGTGACCACTGCTCCTGGCCTCCCAAGAGAAATGTAGAATGTAGTAGAGCACAGTAGATCACAGGAATGTACCGTACCACAGTGTATAGCAAAAGAGTCATAGCTATCATGACCAAACTTAGCGCAACCTAACCAAACAGGAGTTAACTTAACCCAAAGGAACATGCCACGACTAGTCTTTCTCGCCAACCCTCAGCCGAGCGGATTATACTAGAGCAGGGTAGAGTGCAGAAACTAACCGAATAGCAGTGTACACCACAAATGTTGAAGACATCGTAACCTAAGCTGACCTAACCTAACCCACGGAAACGTAAGATAACTCAAACTAACGTGCAGAAACTACTATTACTGGCTGCCCCAGTGCCATGCAGAATATACTAGAACACAGCGGAGCGCAGAAATCCACCTCATTGCCGTGTACATCACAAGAGTCAAACACACCCCGACCTAACCTGACCCTGCATGTCCTATCCATTCGTAGTATAACTAAACGTGACGTGACGAGGCCAATATTGCAGTCCTCCCCGGAGACAAGCAGAGCTTACTAGAGCACATTAGAGCGCAGAAATCCACCGAAAAGTAGTGAATAGCACAAAAGTCACAGCAGCCTCTCCTAACCTAGCCAAATGTAACATATCCAAACGTAGCCTAGCTCAAACTGAAATCACGAGACTACTGGCGCTGGCCACCGCATAGACAAGCAGAATGTAGTTGAGCACAGTAGGTCATAGAAGTACAACGAATAGCACTGAATAGCACG
>NW_016940878.1:0-568 GCF_001483705.2 Eufriesea mexicana | reverse complement strand
CCTCCCAATGGTCAAGCAGAATACACTTGAGCACAGTAGAGTACAGGAAGCCAGCGAATAGTAGTGCACAGCACAAAGGTCAAAGCAACCTGACCAAACATAGCACAACCTGACCTTCCCAAAGGTGACCTAACTCAACCAAACGTGCCACGGCCACCATTCCTGGCCTCCCAAGAGGCAAGCGGATGAGAGTAGAGGAACGCAGAGCGCAAATGTCGACCGAATAGCAGTGTATAGCACAAAAGTCGAAGCCACCGAATGAACCAAACCAAGCATACACAAACGTAACGTAACTCAACCAAACCTGCCACGGCCGCTACTACTGCCCTCCCCAGAGACGAGAAAGTGCTGGTGGAGCAATGCATTGCACAGGCGTCGACCAAATAGCGGTGCACAGCACAAAAGTCAATGCTACTCTAACCAAACGTATCCGAAACCTAGCAAAGGTACGCGTAACCTATCTCTACCTTGCGTGCTGAAACCGCCGTTGCGGACCCACAGCCAAGCAGAACACACTAGAGCACAGTTGAGCGCAGAAGTGCACCGAAAAGCAGTCTATACCGCAAAA
>NW_016940877.1:0-571 GCF_001483705.2 Eufriesea mexicana | reverse complement strand
AAACATCCATTCATACATCCATGCATACATCCATGCATACATCCGCACATACGTCCATACATACATCCATCCATGCATACATCCATTCATACACACAACCATACATCCATAACTTTCCACCCACCCATACACACATCCATCCATACATACATCCAAACATACATCCATACATCCATACACAATCCCATACACTCACCCATACATACATGCATAGACACATCCGCACATACATCCATACATACATCCATACATCCGTACATATATACATCCATACATCCATACATCCATCCACCCATACCTCCATCCATCCATACATCCATACATCCACCATCCATATATCCATAAATCCTTTGATTCGTACCTCCATCCATCGATACTTCCATCCTTCCATACACCCACACATATACACATCCATGCGTCCATACATCCGTACATCCGTCCATCCATACCTCAATCCATCCACACTTCCAACCATCCATACAGCCATCCATCCATACATTCGTCCATACATACATCCATACTTTCATACATCCATCCATCCTAATATCCACCCATTCATACATCCATCGAT
>NW_016940876.1:0-493 GCF_001483705.2 Eufriesea mexicana | reverse complement strand
GGATAGGTTTTACAAAGTTAGGATAGGTTAGGTTAGGTTAGGTTAGGTCAAATTAGGTCAGGTTTGATCAGGTCCGGTCAGGTCAGGTCATGTCATATCAGGTCAGGTCAGGGCAGTTAGTTCATGTCAGGTCAGGGCAGGCCTGGCCTGGTCTGGCCTTCTCAGGTCAGGTCAGGACGTGTCAGGTCTGGTAATGAGGGGTCAGTCCCGGTCACGTCATGCCAGATCAGGCCTTTCCAGGTCGGGTCAGGTGATGTCCGGTCAGGTCGGGGCATGTCAGGTCAGGTCAGGTCTGTTCAGCTAATGTCAGGTCCGGTCAGGTCAGGTCAGGTTAGGATATGTTATGTTAGGTTAGGTTAGGTTAGATTAAAATAGGTTAGGTTAGGTTAGGTTTGATTACGATAGGCTACAATTGGTTGGGTTGGGTTAGGTTAGGTTAGGTTAGGTTAGGATTGGTTGGGTTACGTTCGGTTAGGTTAGGTTAAGTTAGGTT
>NW_016940875.1:2509-5705 GCF_001483705.2 Eufriesea mexicana | reverse complement strand
ATAGCCAAACATAGCCTAACTCAATCAAACGTGCTGAGACCGCTATTGCTGCGCTTCCCAGATCCATGCGAGACCTACGAGATCCCAGGATGTCGCAGAAAAAGAACCACATATTGGTGCACTTAACGAAGGTTAAAGCTGTAAGGTTAAAGCTACCCTAAGCAAACTTAGACAAACCCAACCTAACCGAACGCAAACTCACTCCAAATAAGGTGCAGAAAACACCATTGCGGGCCTTCCCAGAGCCAAGCAGGTAATACTAGAGCACAGTGGAGAGCAGAAATCCATCGAATATCCGTGTACAGCGCAAAGGCTAAATCTGTCCTGACCGAACCTAGCCTGCCCCAAACTAACCGATCGTAACCTGACAAAACATAACGTGCAGAAGCCACAATTGCTGTCCTTCCCAGAGCCAAGGTGAAAGCATCAGATCCCTCTGTGGCGCAGAAGTCCGCGTAACAGCAGACTGTAACACTAAAGCCAAAGCTACCCTCTCCTAACCAATCGTACCATAAACAATCATATCCTAAATAAAATTAACGTGCCGCGACCGCTATTGCTGACATCCCCAGTGCCAAGCAGGACATACTAGAGCACAGTAGAGCGCAGGAATCTACCTAATAGCAATGTACAACGCAAGGCAAATGCTATCATGGCCAATCCTGCCCTAACCCATCCTAACTGTACGTAACCTGACTCGACGTAACGTGCCGATACCATTATAGCTGGCATCGACGGAGGCGAGCTGAAATCCAACCGACAGCAGGATATAGCTCTAAAGTCAAAGCTATCCTCTCCTAACCTATCCAACGGTAACACGGCCGAACGTGACATAACTGAACCTGACATACCGAGACCGCTGCTGTTGTCCTCCCCAGAGGCAAGCTGGACATAATACAGCACAGCAGATCGCATAAATCCTCCGAATATCTGTGAACAGCACAAGAGTTAAAGCTACCCTGACGAAACTTTGCCTAACCCAACAAACCGGAACCTTACCTGGCTCAAACTAAAGTGGAGAGAACACCATTGCTGGCCTCCACAGACCTAAGACGAAAGCATTAGAGCAGTGTAGGTTGCAGAGATGCAAGTAATAGAAGACTCTAGCGCTCAGGTCAAAGCTGCGTCTCCAAACCCAACCAATCCTAACACAACCAGACATAAATTAGCTCAAAGTATACTGCAGCGACAACAATTGCTGGCCTCCCCAGAGGAAGGAGAACTCATTAGTGGAGAGGAGGCTCAGAAATCCATAGAATCGCATGTACATCGGAAAAGTCAATGCTACCCATGCCTAACCTATACCAGCAGAACATAACCAAACATAGCCAATCTCAACCTAACGTGCTGTGACCTCTATTGCAGCCCTACCCAGAGCCAAGCTTGACATACTAGATCACAACAAAGCGCAAAATTCAGCCGAATAACCGTGTACAGCATAGAAGTTAAAGATACCCTGACCAATCTTTGCCTGACCCAATCTAACCGAACGTAACCATACCCGACGTAACGTGCACGTAACGGGCCACTATTCCTGGCCTTCCCGGAGACAAGCAGAAAGCGTTAGAGCTCTGTATGGCGCAGTAATGCACCTAATAACAGACTATAGCTCCAAGGTCAAAGCTAACCAATCCTA
The DNA here is from genome assembly GCF_001483705.2 of Eufriesea mexicana. Lineage (NCBI taxonomy): Eukaryota > Metazoa > Arthropoda > Insecta > Hymenoptera > Apidae > Eufriesea > Eufriesea mexicana. Next base: position 4,069 of record NW_016940875.1, on the reverse strand, counting down.
TCCTAACCAATCGTAACATAAACAAACGTAAGCTAACTCATCCTTCCTTGCAGCGACCACAATTGGTGGCCTCCCCAGAGACAAGCAGAACACATTAATGGAGGGCAGAACGCAGAAATCCATAGAATCGCAGTGTATATAAGAAAAGCCAAAGCTACACAAACCTAACACAAGGCCAACAGAATAAAACCAAGCATAGCCTAATTCAGCGTATCGAGCTGAGACCCATATTGCTGCCCTTCCCAGAGCAAAGCAGGGAATACTAAAGCACAGTAGAACGCGGAAATCCACCATATAGCAGTGTACAGGGCGAAAGCTGCATACATCGTAAGCAACATTAGCCTAGTCCATCAACACCGAACGTTACCTGCCTCAACGTAACGTGCCGAGACCACTATTGCTGGCCTCCCCAGAGCCAAGCAGAGCGAATTAGTGGAGAGTGGGACGCAAAAATCCATAGAATCGCAGTACACACCAGAAATGTCGAAGTTAACCGAACCGAACCCAAACCAACAGAACATAGCCCAACATATCATAACACAACCTACCATGTTGAGACCGATATTGCTGCCGTTCCCGGAGCCAAGCAGGGCATACTAGAGCACAATAGAGCGCAGAAATCCACCGAATGTCCGTGTGCAACATATTGGTTAAAGCTGCGCTGTCCAACCCTAGCCAATCCCAACTTATACGAACGTAACCAGATTCAACATAGCATGCCGATGCTACCATTGCTGGTCTTCCCAGAGCCAAGCTGAAAATAGTAAAGCGCTGTAATGCACAGAAGTCCACCTAACAGCAGTCTGTGGCACTAAAGCCGATGCTATTCTCTCGTTACATAGCCAACCGTATCATAATCAAGCGTAACCTTACTCAACCCAAAGTGCTGGGACCACTATTGCTGGACACACCATAGCCAAGCAGGACACACTAGAGCATAGCAGAGCTCACAAGTCCACCGAATAGCAGAGTACAGAGGAAAGTTGAAGATACCCTGACCAAACTTAGCCAGACCCAACCGAACCGAACGTAGCCTGACCCTACATAATGTGCCGAGACCACGATTGCTGGCCTACACAGAGCCATGTAGGATATACTAGAGCACAGTAGAGCCCAGAAATCGACCATATATCAGTGGACAGGACGAAAGTTGAAGCTACCCTAACCAATCATGTTCTAGCCCAACCTAACCGAACATAACCTGATTCAACGTAACGTGCCGAGACCACCATTGCTGGCCTTCCCAGAGCCAAGCTGGCGGCACTAGAGCCCATTGGGGCGCAGCGATATGCCTAATAGCGGAGTATAGATCGAAAGTTGAAACTATCCTCTCCAAGGATATCCAAACGTAACATAACAAAACCAAACGAGCCGCGACCAATATTGCTGTCCTTCCCAGAGTCAAGCAAACCACAGTAGTGGAGAGTAGAGGGCAGAAACCATAGAATCGCAGTTTATATACGAAAATTCTAGCGTACCCAAACCTAACCCAAACAAGCTGAACATAAACAAACATAGCCTATCTCAAAATATGGTGCAGAGAGCGATATAGCTACCTCC
>NW_016940875.1:0-667 GCF_001483705.2 Eufriesea mexicana | reverse complement strand
TTACTGATATACACCGCGGTTCTATAGATTTCTGCGCTGAACTCACCACTCATGTTTTCTGCTTGACACTGGGGAGGCCAGCAATGGTGGTCGCGGCACGTTAGGTTCTGTCAGGTTAGGTTTGGTCATGTTACTATTTGTTAGGTTAGGACGGGCAGATTCGTCTTTAGTGCTGCTGTCTGTTATCAGGTGGATTTCTGCGTCATGCAGTGCTTTAATATTTTCAGCATGTCTCTGGGACGTCCAGCAACAGTGACCTGAGTCCGTTACGTTGGGCCAGGATAGGTTTGTTCAGGCTGGGTTAGGCTACGTTTAGTTAGGAAAGCTTCAACTTTTGGGCTGTACGCTGCTCTTCCGTGTACTTCTGCGCTCTAATGTGATGTAGTAAGTCCTGCTTGGCTGTGTGCAGGCCAGCAATAGCGGTCTCGGCACGATAGTTTGTGTCAGAATATGTTTGGTTATGTTCTGATGGTTTGGGTTAGGCTAGGGTAGCTTTGACTTAACTGATATACACTGAAGTTATACGGTTCTCTACGCTCTACTCTCCGCTAGCGTGATCCGCCTTACTCAGTGGAGGTCAGCAATTGTGGTCGCGGCAAGTTGCTTAAAGTTAGGCTATGTTTGGTTACGTCCCGGTAGTTTGAGTTAGGCTTGGGTATCTTCGACT
>NW_016940874.1:0-511 GCF_001483705.2 Eufriesea mexicana | reverse complement strand
TAGATGTACGAATGTATGGATGTACGAATGTATGGATGTACAGATGTATGGATGTATGGATGTTTATATGTATGGACGTTTGGATGGATATGATGGAATTATGCGTGTATGGATGTATGAATGTATGGAAGTATGGATGGGTGGATGTATGGATGTATGGATGTATATATGTATGGATGTATGGATGGATGGATGTATCGAATGATAGACGTACGAATGGAAGGGTTTATGGATGTGGGGATGTATGGATGAATGTATGTATGGATGGACGGATGTATGGTTGGATGTATTTATGGATGGGTGGATGGGTGGATGCATGTGTGTATGTATGCATGGATGTATGTATGGATGCATTTACGGATGTTTCTATGGATGTAGGTATGGATTAGTGTATGGGTGTATGCATGGATGTATGGATGTAAGAATATATGGATGTACGGAGGCATGGATGTATGGACATGTAGGTGGACGAATGGATGGGTGAATGGACGGAAGAATGGATGTATGAATG
>NW_016940873.1:0-511 GCF_001483705.2 Eufriesea mexicana | reverse complement strand
ATCTCCGTTGCATGAGTAAGGGGGAAAGATACTTTTTGAGTGCTATAGAAGTTGCATTGATATAGAATGTGTCTGAAAATACAATTTTGGTGACATTTTCGACTGCTATGCTGGTTAGCGGACTTTCCGGCATGATTAAGGAAGAAAGATTCTATTTAAGGAGGAAAATTGCATTTTGAGTGCTATAGCCATTGCAATGAGATAGATTGTGGCTGGAAAATACAATTTTGATGGCATTTTCGACTAATACCATGGTGAGCAATCTTCCTTGCGTAGGTAAGGAGGAAAGATACTTTGGCGCGCTATATACACTGCAATGCTGTAGAATCTGGCTGCAAAATCCAATTTTATAGACATTTTCAGCTAATATCGCTGTGAGCTAACTTTCTTGCACTAATAAGGAGGAAAGATCCAATTGGTGTGCTATAGGCATTCCAAACCTATATATTCGTCCTGGAAAATTCAATTTTATTGACATTTTCGGCTAATATTGTGGTGAGCTTACTTTCGT
>NW_016940872.1:0-15299 GCF_001483705.2 Eufriesea mexicana | reverse complement strand
CCTACTTATTTATGCGAGAAAGCATGCTCACCAGGGTATTAGTCGAAGATGTCAGTAAAATTGACCATTCCTGTCAGATTCTATTTCATTGCAACGTCTATAGCACGCCAATGGAATCTATCCTCATTATTTACACACGGAAGATTGCTCCCCACGATACTAGTCGAAAATGTCAATAAAATTGAGCTTTTCAGCCAGATTCCATTGCATTGCTATGGCTGTAGCACGCCAATAGAATCTGTCCTCCTTACGTATGCGAGAAAGCTTGCTCACCACGATATTAGTCGAGAATGACAATATAATTGAACTTTCCAGTCAGATTCCATTGCATTGCAATGGCTATTGCGCGGCAATCGGATCTTTCCTCCTTATGTATGCGAGAAAGCTTGCTCACCACGATTTTGATCGAAAATGTCGGTAAAATTGAGTTCTCATGCAGATTCTATTGCATTTCAACAGCTATAGCACGTCAATAGAATATATACTAATTATTTATGCGTAGAAGCTTGCTCACTACGATATTAGTTGAAAATTTCAATAAAATTGAGCCTTCCATTCATATTTAATTGCATTGCAATGGCTATAGCACGCCAATAGGATCTTTCCTCCTTATGTATGCGTGAAAGCTTGCTCACCACGATATTGATCGAAGATGTCAATAAAATTGAGCTTTTCATGCAGATTCTATTGCATTTCGACGGCTATAGCACGCCAATAGAATCTATACACCTTATTTATACGAGATAGTTTGCTAACCACGATATCATTCGAAAATGTCAATAAAATAAATATTTCCAGTCTGACTCCATTGTATTACAATGGCTATAGCACGGCAATAGGATCTTTCCACCTTACTCACGCGGGAAAGCTTGCTCACCACGATATTAGTCGAAAATTACAATAAAATTGAACTTTCCAGTCAGATTCTATTGCATTGCACTAGCTGTAGCACGCCAATAGCATCTATCCTCCTTATTTATACACGAAAGTTTGCTCCCCACGATACCAGTCGAAAATGTCAATAAAATTGAGATTTTCAGGCAGATTCTATTGCATTGCAACGGCTACAGCTCGCCAATAGAATCTTTCATCCTTATTTATGCGGGAAAGCATGCTCACCACGATATTAGTCGAAGATTACAATAAAATTGGGCATTCCATTCTTATTTAATTGCATTGCAATGGCCATAGCACGCCAATAGCATCTTTCCACCTTATGTATGCGTGAAAGCTTGCTCACCACGATTTTGATCGAAAATGTCAGTTGAATTGAGTTTTCATGCAGATTCTATTGCATATCAACGGCTATAGCACGCCAATAGAGCCTATACTCCTTATTTATCCGTAGACGCTTTCTCACTGCGATATTAGACGAAAGTGTCAATAAGATTGCACTTTCCAGTCAAATTCTACAGCAATGAAATGGCTATTGCACGCCAGAGTAATCTATCCTACTTATTTATGCGAGAAACTTTGCTCACCACGATATCAGTCGAAAATGTCAATAATATTGAACTATCCAGTATGATTCTGTTGAATTGCAACGGCTATAGCACGACAATAGAATCTGTCCTCCGTATTTATGCAAGAAAGCTTGCTCACCACGATATCATTCGAAAATGTCAATAAAATAAATATTTCCAGTCTGATTCTATTGTATTACAATGGCTATAGCAAGCCAATAGCATCTTTCCACCTTATTCGTGCGGGAAAGCTTGCTCACCATGATATTGGTCGAAAATGTCAATAAAATTGATCATTCCTGTCAGATTCTATTGCATTGCAACGGCGATAGCACGCCAATTGAATCTATACTCCTTATTAATGCAAGCAAGCTTGCTCACCACGATATTGGTCGAAAGTGTCAATAAAATTGCACTTCCAATCAAATTCTATACCATTGCGATGACTATTGCACACCAAAAGAATCTATCCTCCTCATTTAAGCGAGAAAGCTAGCTCGCCACGATATTTGTCGAAAATGTCAATTAAATTAACATTTTGCTGTCAGATTCTATTGCATTGCAATGGCTACAGCACTCCAAAAGGATCTATCCTCCTTATTTATATATGACTGCATGCTCCCCTCGATATTAGTCGAACATGTCAATGAAATTGAACTTTCCAGTCAAATTCTATTCCATTGCATGGGCTATTGCAAGCCAAAAGGAGCTTTCCTCCTTATTTATGCGAGAAACCTTGCTCACCACGATATTAGTCGAAAATGTCAATAACATTGAAATTTCCAGGCAGATTCCGTTGAATAGCCACGGCTGCAGCACGCCAAGTGAACCTATCCTCCTTATTTATGCAAGAAAGCTTGCTCTTACCGGTATAACTCGAAAATGTCAATAAAAGTGAACTTTCCAGTCAAATTCTATTCCATTGCATGGGCCATTGCAAGCCAAAAGGAGCTTTCCTCCTTATTTATGCGAGAAACCTTGCTCACCACGATATTAGTCGAAAATGTCAGGAAAATTGACAATTCCTCTCAGATTCCATTGCCTTGAAATGTCTGTGGCACGCCAATAGCATCTATCCTCCTTATTTATGCACGAATGCTTACTCCCCACGATATCAGCCGAAAATGTCAATAAACTAAATCTATCCTCCTTATTTATCCGAGAAACTTTGCTCACCACGATATCAGTGGAAAATGTCAATAAAATTGAAATTTCCAGGCAGATTCTGTCGAATTGCCACGGCTGCAGCACGACAATTGAATCTATCCTCCTTATTTGTGCAAGAAAGCTTGCTCTCACCGGTATAACACGACAATGTCAATAAAAGTGAACTTTCCAGTCAAATTCTATTCCATTGCATGGGCTATTGCAAGCCAAAAGGAGCTTTCCTCCTTATTTATGCGAGAAACCTTGCTCACCACGATATTAGTCGAAAATGTCAATAACATTGAAATTTCCAGGCAGATTCCGTTGAATAGCCACGGCTGCAGCACGCCAAGTGAACCTATCCTCCTTATTTATGCAAGAAAGCTTGCTCTTACCGGTATAACTCGAAAATGTCAATAAAAGTGAACTTTCCAGTCAAATTCTATTCCATTGCATGGGCCATTGCAAGCCAAAAGGAGCTTTCCTCCTTATTTATGCGAGAAACCTTGCTCACCACGATATTAGTCGAAAATGTCAGGAAAATTGACAATTCCTCTCAGATTCCATTGCCTTGAAATGTCTGTGGCACGCCAATAGCATCTATCCTCCTTATTTATGCACGAATGCTTACTCCCCACGATATCAGCCGAAAATGTCAATAAAATTGAAATTTTCAGGCAGATTCTGTTGAATTGCAACGGCTGTAGCACGCCAATTGAATCTATCCTCCTTATTTATGCAAGAAAGCTTGCTCTCACCGGTATGAGTCGAAAATATCAATAAAATTGAACTCTCCAGCCAAATGCTATTCCATTGCATGGGATACTGCGAGCCAAAAGGGTCTCTCTTTCTTATTTATGCGAGAAACCTTGCTCACCACGATATTAGTTGAAAATGTCAATAAAATGGAACCCTTCATGTAGATTCAATTGCATTGCAACGGCTTCAGCACGACAATAGAATCTGTCCACCGTATTTATGCAAGAAAGCATACTCGTACCGGTATAATTCGGAAATGTCAATAAAATTGAACCTTCCAGTCAAATTCTATTCCATTGCAATGGCTATTGCAGGCCAAAAGGAGCTTTCCTCCTTATTTATGCCAAAAACCGTGCTTACCACGATATTAGTCGAAAATGTCAGTAAAATTGACAATTCCTCTCAGATTCTATTGCATTGCAATGGCTATAGCCACGCCAATAGCATCTATCCTCCTTATTTATGCACGAATGCATGCTCCCCACGATGCCAGCCGAAAATGTCAATAAAATTGATATTTTCAGGCAGATTCTGTTGAATTGCACCGGCTGTAGCACGCCAATTGAATCTATCCTCCTTCTTTATGCAAGAAAGGTTGCTCTCACCGGTATAAGTCGAAAATATCAATAAAATTGAACTCTCCAGCCAAATGCTATTCCATTGCATGGGATATTGCAAGCCAAAAGGGTCTCTATTCCTTATTTATGCGAGAAACCTTGCTCCCCACGATATTAGTCGAAAATGTCAGTAAAATTGACAATTCCTGTCCGATTCTATTGCATTGCAATCGCTATTGCGATCCAATAGAGCCTTCCCTCCTTATAAACGCGAGAGAGTTTGCTCACCACAATATTAATAGAAAATGTCAGTAAAATTGGAATTTCCAGTCTGATTCTTGCGTATTGCAATGGCTACAGCACGCCAAAAGAATCTCTCCTCCTTATTTATGAGAGAGAGATTGCTCACCACGATATCAGTCGATAATGTCAATAAAATTGGACTTTCCAATCAGATTCCATTGCATTGCAATGTCTGTGGCACGCCAATAGAATCTGTCCTCCTTATTTATGCAAGAAAGTTTGCTCACAACGATATCATTCGAAAATGTTTATAAAATAAATATTTCCAGTCTGATTCTATTGTATTACGATGGCTATAGCACGCGAATAGGATCTTTCCACCTTATTCATTGGGGAAAGCTTGCTCACCATGATATTAGTCGAAAATGTCAATAAAATTGGACTCTTCATGTAGATTCAATTGCATTGCATCTGCTATAGCACGACATTAGAATCTGTCCTCCGTATTTATGCAAGAAAGCATGCTCATACCGGTATAAGTCGGAAATGTCAATAAAATTGAACCTTCGAGTCAAATTCTATTCCATTGCATGGGCTATTGCAAGCCAAAAGGAGCTTTCCTCCTTATTTATGCCAAAAACCTTGCTTACCACGATATTAGTCGAAAATGTCAGTAAAATTGACAATTCCTCTCAGATTCTATTGCATTGCAATGGCTATAGCACGCCAATAGCATCTATCCTCCTTATTTATGCACGAATGCTTGCTCCCCACGATACCAGCCGAAAATGTCAATAAGATTGAAATTTTCAGGCAGATTCTATTTCATTGCAACGGCTGTAGCACGCCAATAGAGTCTATCCTCCTTATTTAAGCAAGAAAGCTAGCTCAGCACGATGTTAGTCGAAAATGTCAATAAAACTGTAATTTCCGGACAGAGTGCATAGCCTTGCAGTGGCTATAGCTCGCCAATAGGATCTTTCATTTCTTATTTATGCGTAAATGTGTGCTCAGCACGATATTAATCACAAATGTCAATATAATAGAACTTTCCAGTCAGATTCCATTTCATTGCAATGGCTACAGCACGCCAATAGTATCCTTCCTCCTTGTTTATGAGAGAAAGATTGCTCACCACGATATCAGTCGAAAATGTCAATAAAATTGATCATTCCTGTCAGATTCTATTGCATTGCAACGGCGATAGCACGCCAATTGAATCTATACTCCTTATTAATGCAAGCAAGCTTGCTCACCACGATATTAGTCGAAAGTGTCAATGAAATTGCACTTCCAATCAAATTCTATACCATTGCAATGACTATTGAACACCAAAAGAATCTATCCTCCACATTTAAGCGAGAAAGCTAGCTCGCCACGATATTAGTCGAAAATGTCAATTAAATTGACCTTTTTCTGTCAGATTCTATTGCATTGCAATGGCTACAGCAGGCCAATAGGATCTATCCTCCTTATTTATATATGACAGCATGCTCCCCTCGATATTAGTCGAACATGTCAATGAAATTGAACTCTTCATGTAGATACAATTGCATTGCAGCGGCTATAGCACGACAATAGAATCTGTCCTCCGTATTTATGCAAGAAAGCTTGCTCACCACGATATTAGTCCAAAATGTCAATAAAATTGGAATTTTCAGGCAGATTCTATTGCATTGCAACGGCTACAGCTCGCCAATAGAATCTTTCATCCTTATTTATGCCGGAAAGCTTGCTCACCACGATATTAGTAGAAAATTACAATAAAATTGGGCTTTCCATTCTTATCTAATTGCATATCAACAGCTATAGCACGCCAATAGAGCCTAAACTCCTTATTTATCCGTAGAAGCTTTCTCACTGCGATATTAGACGAAAATATCAATAAGATTGCACTTTCCAGTCGAATACTACAGCATAGAAATGGCTATTGCACGCTAAAGAAATCTATCCTCCTTATTTATGCGAGAAACTTTGCTCACCACGATATCAGTGGAAAATGTCAATAAAATTGAAATTTCCAGGCAGATTCTGTTGAATTGCCACGGCTGCAGCACGACAATTGAATCTATCCTCCTTATTTGTGCAAGAAAGCTTGCTCTCACCGGTACAACACGACAATGTCAATAAAAGTGAACTTTCCAGTCAAATTCTATTCCATTGCATGGGCTATTGCAAGCCAAAAGGTGCTTTCCTCCTTATTTATGCGAGAAACCTTGCTCACCACGATATTAGTCGAAAATGTCAATAAAATTGAAATTTCCAGGCAGATTCCGTTGAATAGCCACGGCTGCAGCACGCCAATTGAATCTATCCTCCTTATTTATGCAAGAATGCTTGCTCTTACCGGTATAACTCGAAAATGTCAATAAAAGTGAACTTTCCAGTCAAATTCTACTCCATTGCATGGGCCATTGCAAGCCAAAAGGTGCTTTCCTCATTATTTATGCGAGAAACCTTGCTCACCACGATATTAGTCGAAAATGTCAGGAAAATTGACAATTCCTCTCAGATTCCATTGCATTGAAATGTCTGTGGCACGCCAATAGCATCTATCCTCCTTATTTATGCGCGAATGCTTACTCCCCACGATATCAGCCGAAAATGTCAATAAAATTGAAATTTTCAGGCAGATTCTGTTGAATTGCAACGGCTGTAGCACGCCAATTGAATCTATCCTCCTTATTTATGCAAGAAAGCTTGCTCTCACCGGTATGAGTCGAAAATATCAATAAAATTGAACTCTCCAGCCACATGCTATTCCATTGCATGGGATATTGCGAGCCAAAAGTGTCTCTCTTCCTTATTTATGCGAGAAACCTTGCTCCCCACGACATTAGTCGAAAATGTCAGTAAAATTGACAATTCCTGTCCGATTCTATTGCATTGCAATCGCTATTGCGATCCAATAGAGCCTTCCCTCCTTATAAACGCGAGAGAGTTTGCTCACCACAATATTAATAGAAAATGTCAGTAAAATTGGAATTTCCAGTCTGATTCTTGCGTATTGCAATGGCTACAGCACGCCAAAAGAATCTCTCCTCCTTATTTATGAGAGAGAGATTGCTCACCACGATATCAGTCGATAATGTCAATAAAATTGGACTTTCCAATCAGATTCCATTGCATTGCAATGTCTGTGGCACGCCAATAGAATCTGTCCTCCTTATTTATGCAAGAAAGTTTGCTCACAACGATATCATTCGAAAATGTTTATAAAATAAATATTTCCAGTCTGATTCTATTGTATTACGATGGCTATAGCACGCGAATAGGATCTTTCCACCTTATTCATTGGGGAAAGCTTGCTCACCATGATATTAGTCGAAAATGTCAATAAAATTGGACTCTTCATGTAGATTCAATTGCATTGCATCTGCTATAGCACGACATTAGAATCTGTCCTCCGTATTTATGCAAGAAAGCATGCTCATACCGGTATAAGTCGGAAATGTCAATAAAATTGAACCTTCGAGTCAAATTCTATTCCATTGCATGGGCTATTGCAAGCCAAAAGGAGCTTTCCTCCTTATTTATGCCAAAAACCTTGCTTACCACGATATTAGTCGAAAATGTCAGTAAAATTGACAATTCCTCTCAGATTCTATTGCATTGCAATGGCTATAGCACGCCAATAGCATCTATCCTCCTTATTTATGCACGAATGCTTGCTCCCCACGATACCAGCCGAAAATGTCAATAAGATTGAAATTTTCAGGCAGATTCTATTTCATTGCAACGGCTGTAGCACGCCAATAGAGTCTATCCTCCTTATTTAAGCAAGAAAGCTAGCTCAGCACGATGTTAGTCGAAAATGTCAATAAAACTGTAATTTCCGGACAGAGTGCATAGCCTTGCAGTGGCTATAGCTCGCCAATAGGATCTTTCATTTCTTATTTATGCGTAAATGTGTGCTCAGCACGATATTAATCACAAATGTCAATATAATAGAACTTTCCAGTCAGATTCCATTTCATTGCAATGGCTACAGCACGCCAATAGTATCCTTCCTCCTTGTTTATGAGAGAAAGATTGCTCACCACGATATCAGTCGAAAATGTCAATAAAATTGATCATTCCTGTCAGATTCTATTGCATTGCAACGGCGATAGCACGCCAATTGAATCTATACTCCTTATTAATGCAAGCAAGCTTGCTCACCACGATATTAGTCGAAAGTGTCAATGAAATTGCACTTCCAATCAAATTCTATACCATTGCAATGACTATTGAACACCAAAAGAATCTATCCTCCACATTTAAGCGAGAAAGCTAGCTCGCCACGATATTAGTCGAAAATGTCAATTAAATTGACCTTTTTCTGTCAGATTCTATTGCATTGCAATGGCTACAGCAGGCCAATAGGATCTATCCTCCTTATTTATATATGACAGCATGCTCCCCTCGATATTAGTCGAACATGTCAATGAAATTGAACTCTTCATGTAGATACAATTGCATTGCAGCGGCTATAGCACGACAATAGAATCTGTCCTCCGTATTTATGCAAGAAAGCTTGCTCACCACGATATTAGTCCAAAATGTCAATAAAATTGGAATTTTCAGGCAGATTCTATTGCATTGCAACGGCTACAGCTCGCCAATAGAATCTTTCATCCTTATTTATGCCGGAAAGCTTGCTCACCACGATATTAGTAGAAAATTACAATAAAATTGGGCTTTCCATTCTTATCTAATTGCATATCAACAGCTATAGCACGCCAATAGAGCCTAAACTCCTTATTTATCCGTAGAAGCTTTCTCACTGCGATATTAGACGAAAATATCAATAAGATTGCACTTTCCAGTCGAATACTACAGCATAGAAATGGCTATTGCACGCTAAAGAAATCTATCCTCCTTATTTATGCGAGAAACTTTGCTCACCACGATATCAGTGGAAAATGTCAATAAAATTGAAATTTCCAGGCAGATTCTGTTGAATTGCCACGGCTGCAGCACGACAATTGAATCTATCCTCCTTATTTGTGCAAGAAAGCTTGCTCTCACCGGTACAACACGACAATGTCAATAAAAGTGAACTTTCCAGTCAAATTCTATTCCATTGCATGGGCTATTGCAAGCCAAAAGGTGCTTTCCTCCTTATTTATGCGAGAAACCTTGCTCACCACGATATTAGTCGAAAATGTCAATAAAATTGAAATTTCCAGGCAGATTCCGTTGAATAGCCACGGCTGCAGCACGCCAATTGAATCTATCCTCCTTATTTATGCAAGAATGCTTGCTCTTACCGGTATAACTCGAAAATGTCAATAAAAGTGAACTTTCCAGTCAAATTCTACTCCATTGCATGGGCCATTGCAAGCCAAAAGGTGCTTTCCTCATTATTTATGCGAGAAACCTTGCTCACCACGATATTAGTCGAAAATGTCAGGAAAATTGACAATTCCTCTCAGATTCCATTGCATTGAAATGTCTGTGGCACGCCAATAGCATCTATCCTCCTTATTTATGCGCGAATGCTTACTCCCCACGATATCAGCCGAAAATGTCAATAAAATTGAAATTTTCAGGCAGATTCTGTTGAATTGCAACGGCTGTAGCACGCCAATTGAATCTATCCTCCTTATTTATGCAAGAAAGCTTGCTCTCACCGGTATGAGTCGAAAATATCAATAAAATTGAACTCTCCAGCCACATGCTATTCCATTGCATGGGATATTGCGAGCCAAAAGTGTCTCTCTTCCTTATTTATGCGAGAAACCTTGCTCCCCACGACATTAGTCGAAAATGTCAGTAAAATTGACAATTCCTGTCCGATTCTATTGCATTGCAATCGCTATTGCGATCCAATAGAGCCTTCCCTCCTTATAAACGCGAGAGAGTTTGCTCACCACAATATTAATAGAAAATGTCAGTAAAATTGGAATTTCCAGTCTGATTCTTGCGTATTGCAATGGCTACAGCACGCCAAAAGAATCTCTCCTCCTTATTTATGAGAGAGAGATTGCTCACCACGATATCAGTCGATAATGTCAATAAAATTGGACTTTCCAATCAGATTCCATTGCATTGCAATGTCTGTGGCACGCCAATAGAATCTGTCCTCCTTATTTATGCAAGAAAGTTTGCTCACAACGATATCATTCGAAAATGTTTATAAAATAAATATTTCCAGTCTGATTCTATTGTATTACGATGGCTATAGCACGCGAATAGGATCTTTCCACCTTATTCATTGGGGAAAGCTTGCTCACCATGATATTAGTCGAAAATGTCAATAAAATTGGACTCTTCATGTAGATTCAATTGCATTGCATCTGCTATAGCACGACATTAGAATCTGTCCTCCGTATTTATGCAAGAAAGCATGCTCATACCGGTATAAGTCGGAAATGTCAATAAAATTGAACCTTCGAGTCAAATTCTATTCCATTGCATGGGCTATTGCAAGCCAAAAGGAGCTTTCCTCCTTATTTATGCCAAAAACCTTGCTTACCACGATATTAGTCGAAAATGTCAGTAAAATTGACAATTCCTCTCAGATTCTATTGCATTGCAATGGCTATAGCACGCCAATAGCATCTATCCTCCTTATTTATGCACGAATGCTTGCTCCCCACGATACCAGCCGAAAATGTCAATAAGATTGAAATTTTCAGGCAGATTCTATTTCATTGCAACGGCTGTAGCACGCCAATAGAGTCTATCCTCCTTATTTAAGCAAGAAAGCTAGCTCAGCACGATGTTAGTCGAAAATGTCAATAAAACTGTAATTTCCGGACAGAGTGCATAGCCTTGCAGTGGCTATAGCTCGCCAATAGGATCTTTCATTTCTTATTTATGCGTAAATGTGTGCTCAGCACGATATTAATCACAAATGTCAATATAATAGAACTTTCCAGTCAGATTCCATTTCATTGCAATGGCTACAGCACGCCAATAGTATCCTTCCTCCTTGTTTATGAGAGAAAGATTGCTCACCACGATATCAGTCGAAAATGTCAATAAAATTGATCATTCCTGTCAGATTCTATTGCATTGCAACGGCGATAGCACGCCAATTGAATCTATACTCCTTATTAATGCAAGCAAGCTTGCTCACCACGATATTAGTCGAAAGTGTCAATGAAATTGCACTTCCAATCAAATTGTATACCATTGCAATGACTATTGAACACCAAAAGAATCTATCCTCCACATTTAAGCGAGAAAGCTAGCTCGCCACGATATTAGTCGAAAATGTCAATTAAATTGACCTTTTGCTGTCAGATTCTGTTGCATTGCAATGGCTACAGCAGGCCAATAGGATCTATCCTCCTTATTTATATATGACAGCATGCTCCCCTCGATATTAGTCGAACATGTCAATGAAATTGAACTCTTCATGTAGATACAATTGCATTGCAGCGGCTATAGCACGACAATAGAATCTGTCCTCCGTATTTATGCAAGAAAGCTTGCTCACCACGATATTAGTCCAAAATGTCAAGAAAATTGAAATTTTCAGGCAGATTCTATTGCATTGCAACGGCTACAGCTCGCCAATAGAATCTTTCATCCTTACTTATGCCGGAAAGCTTGCTCACCACGATATTAGTCGAAAATTACAATAAAATTGGGCTTTCCATTCTTATTTAATTGCATATCAACAGCTGTAGCACGCCAATAGAGCCTAAACTCCTTATTTATCCGTAGAAGCTTTCTCACTGCGATATTAGACGAATATGTCAATAAGATTGCACTTTCCAGTCAAATACTACAGCATAGAAATGGCTATTGCACGCTAAAGAAATCTATCCTCCTTATTTATGCGAGAAACTTTGCTCACCACGATATCAGTGGAAAATGTCAATAAAATTGAAATTTCCAGGCAGATTCTGTTGAATTGCCACGGCTGCAGCACGACAATTGAATCTATCCTCCTTATTTATGCAAGAAAGCTTGCTCTCACCGGTACAACACGACAATGTCAATAAAAGTGAACTTTCCAGTCAAATTCTATTCCATTGCATGGGCTATTGCAAGCCAAAAGGTGCTTTCCTCCTTATTTATGCGAGAAACCTTGCTCACCACGATATTAGTCGAAAATGTCAATAAAATTGAAATTTCCAGGCAGATTCCGTTGAATAGCCACGGCTGCAGCACGCCAATTGAATCTATCCTCCTTATTTATGCAAGAATGCTTGCTCTTACCGGTATAACTCGAAAATGTCAATAAAAGTGAACTTTCCAGTCAAATTCTACTCCATTGCATGGGCCATTGCAAGCCAAAAGGTGCTTTCCTCATTATTTATGCGAGAAACCTTGCTCACCACGATATTAGTCGAAAATGTCAGGAAAATTGACAATTCCCCTCAGATTCCATTGCATTGAAATGTCTGTGGCACGCCAATAGCATCTATCCTCCTTATTTATGCGCGAATGCTTACTCCCCACGATATCAGCCGAAAATGTCAATAAAATTGAAATTTTCAGGCAGATTCTGTTGAATTGCAACGGCTGTAGCACGCCAATTGAATCTATCCTCCTTATTTATGCAAGAAAGCTTGCTCTCACCGGTATGAGTCGAAAATATCAATAAAATTGAACTCTCCAGCCACATGCTATTCCATTGCATGGGATATTGCGAGCCAAAAGTGTCTCTCTTCCTTATTTATGCGAGAAACCTTGCTCCCCACGACATTAGTCGAAAATGTCAGTAAAATTGACAATTCCTGTCCGATTCTATTGCATTGCAATCGCTATTGCGATCCAATAGAGCCTTCCCTCCTTATAAACGCGAGAGAGTTTGCTCACCACAATATTAATAGAAAATGTCAGTAAAATTGGAATTTCCAGTCTGATTCTTGCGTATTGCAATGGCTACAGCACGCCAAAAGAATCTCTCCTCCTTATTTATGAGAGAGAGATTGCTCACCACGATATCAGTCGAAAGTGTCAATAAAATTGGACTTTCCAATCAGATTCCATTGCATTGCAATGGCTGTAGCACGCCAATAGAATCTGTCCTCCATGTTTATGCAAGAAAGCTTGCTCACAACGATATCATTCGAAAATGTCAATAAAATAAATATTTCCATCCTGACTCTACTGTATTACAATGGCTATAGCACGCCAATAGGATCTTTCCACCTTACTAATGCAAGAAAGCTTGCTCACCACGATATTAGTCGAAAATGTCAATATAATTGCACTACCAATCAAATTCTGTACCACTGCAATGACTATAGCACGCCAAAAGAATCTATCCTCCACATTTAAGCTAGGAAGCTAGCTCGCCACGATATTAGTCGAAAATGTCAATAAAACTGTAATTTCCGGACAGAGTGCATTGCCTTGCAGTGGCTACAGCTCGCCAATAGGATCTTTCATTTCTTATTTATGCGGAAATGTGTGCTCACCACGATATTAATCACAAATGTCAATTTAATAGAACTTTCCAGTCAGATTCCATTTCATTGCAATGGCTACAGCACGCCAATAGTATCCTTCCTCCTTGTTTATGAGAGAAAGATTGATCACCACGATATCAGTCGAAAATGTCAATAAAATAGAACTTTCCTGTTAGATTCCATTGCATTTGCAATGGCTGTAGCACGCCAAAAGAATCTGTCCTCCTGCTTTATGCGAGAAAGCTTGCTCACCACGGTATTAGTCGAAAATGACAATAAAATTGGGCTTTCCATTCTTATTTAATTGCACTTCAATGGCTGTAGCACGCCAATCGGATCTTTCCTTCTTATGTATGCGTGAAAGCTTGCTCACTACGATTTTGATCGAAAATGTCAGTAAAATTGAGTTCTCACGCAGATTCTATTGCATTTCAACAGCTATAGCACGTCAATAGAATATATACTAATTATTTATGCGTAGAAGCTTGCTCACTACGATATTAGTTGAAAATTTCAATAAAATTGAGCCTTCCATTCATATTTAATTGCATTGCAATGGCTATAGCACGCCAATAGGATCTTTCCTTCTTATGTATGCCTGAAAGCTTGCTCACCACGATATTGATCGAAAATGTCAATAAAATTGAGCTTTCCATGCAGATTCTATTGCATTTCGACGGCTGTAGCCCGCCAATAGAATCTATACACCTTATTTATGCGCGAAAGTTTGCTCACAACGATATCATTCGAAAATGTCAATAAAACAAATATTTCCATCCTGATTCTATTGTATTACAATTGCTATAGCACGCCAATAAGATCTTTCCACCTTATTCATGCGGGAAAGCTTGCTCTCCATGATATTAGTCGAAAATCTCAGTAAAATCGACCATTCCTGTCAGATTCAATTGCATTGCAACGGCTATAGCACGCCAATTGAATCTACACTACTTATTAATGCAAGAAAGCTTGCTCACCACGATATTAGTCGAAAATGTCAGGAAAATTGACAATTCCTCTCAGATTCCATTGCATTGCAATGTCTGTGGCACGCCAATAGCATCTATCCTCCTTATTTATGCACGAATGCTTACTCCCCACGATACCAGCCGAAAATGTCAATAAAATTGTAATTTTCAGGCAGATGCTGTTGAATTGCAACGGCTGTAGCACGCCAATTGAATCTATCCTCCTTCTTTATGCAAGAAAGCTTGCTCTCACCGGTATGAGTCGAAAATATCCATAAAATTGAACTCTCCAGCCAAATGCTATTCCATAGCATGGGATATTGCGTGCCAAAAGGGTCTCTCTTCCTTATTTACGCGAGAAACCTTGCTCACCACGATATTAGTTGAAAATGTCAATAAAATGGAACCCTTCATGGTTAGATTCAATTGCATTGCATCTGCTATAGCACGACATTAGAATCTGTCCTCCGTATTTATGCAAGAAAGCATGCTCATACCGGTATAAGTCGGAAATGTCAATAAAATTGAACCTTCGAGTCAAATTCTATTCCATTGCATGGGCTATTGCAAGCCAAAAGGAGCTTTCCTCCTTATTTATGCCAAAAACCTTGCTTACCACGATATTAGTCGAAAATGTCAGTAAAATTGACAATTCCTCTCAGATTCTATTGCATTGCAATGGCTATAGCACGCCAATAGCATCTATCCCCCTTATTTATGCACGAATGCTTGCTCCCCACGATGCCAGCCGAAAATGTCAATAAAATTGAAATTTTCAGGCAGATTCTGTTGAATTGCAACGGCTGT